>NW_026521090.1:97500-255000 GCF_001660625.3 Ictalurus punctatus
CTCACACACAGATACACTCTCTCTCACACACAGACACACTCTCTCTCTCACACAGACACTCCCTCACACAGACACACTCTCTCCCTCTCACACAGACACTCTCTCTCTCACACAGACATTCTCTCACACAGACACTCACTCTCTCTCTCTCTCTCTCTCTCTCTCTCTCTCTCTCTCTCTCTCTCTCTCTCTCCCTCTCTCTCTCTCTCTCGTGTGCGCATGGACTGAGTGAGTGTGTGTGGAGCGTGGCCGAGGCCGCTGCTCCAAAGTTCGCTTGTTCATTTTTCTTTTCTTCAGAAATACGATTTCCTTTTAGGTCTTTGGTTTCTGAGGGGGTCTTAATTTACTCTTGTTTGTTGTGTGTGTGTGCGTGTGTGTGTGTTTGTTGTGTGTCTGTGTGTGTGTGTGTGTGTGTGCACGCGTGTGTGTGTTTGTGTGTGATTTTTCCCGCTGGCTTGGGCGGCTGTTTCCGTGTTGTTTTGGGACGCATGGCTGCCTCAGGTATGGGGAAGTATGATTCCCTCACGCGGCGGCATGCTATTAAAGTAGCCACTACCGCCAGCGTTGAGGAGGTTAGTCTGGCCGTGGGGGAGAGTGTTGGACACGACAACATTCTGTCTGCGGCCCGGATGAATAGTGCCGTCGTGCTGTTTCTGAAAACGGTGGAGTTAGTAAACGACATGGTGGACAGTGGAGTTGTGATTGATGATGTGTTCCACTTAGTGCTTCCTTTATCAACCCCGTATAAAAAAGTCATCCTGTCGAATGTTCCTCCTTTTATTAAGGACGAGGTTCTGTCACAAACTCTATCCCACTATGGAAAACCAGTCTCTCAGATCAAGAAGATAGCGACTACAAGTAAATCCCCTCGTGTAAAACATGTCGTGTCTTTCAGACGGTGTGTGTACATGGTTCTGAAGGACAATAATGATCTGGATCTGACACTCAATGTAAAGGTGGAGGATTTTAATTATGTTATTTACGCTACTACTACTACAATGAAGTGTTTTGGGTGTGGTTTATCTGGTCATCTGCTGCGGGCCTGTCCTGAAAGACGGGTGAATCCCGAAATGCACAGGCTAAGAGGAAAGATGTTGCAGAGGAGCTGAATTCTGTGGAGGTAGAGAGCGAGTGCGAAGCCTCCGACTGTAGTATTACATGTAGTGTAAATCTAAGTGGCTTTTCGAGCCATGAATATAGTGTGGATGACATCAAGGCTTTTCTGAGAAAGACTAAACATGCTAGGAATGTGAGGATAGACGAGTTTTTCCCGGATGTGGAACAGTTCATTAAAAAAACACGTGGGTTTATGGGAGAAGGGGGTTTCACTGATCAGGAGGGATACCGTCTAAAAAAAATCCTTACAAAAGTCAATGTAATGTTAGACAGAGCTGGGTATAGACAGGAATCATGTAGAGCCCCATATGCCATCACGTAGAAGGCTAGTCGAGTTAATGAATTCCTGTGACCTTGTGGACATTTGGAGAAATTTTCACCACATGCAGAAACAATATACCTGGGTGCACTCTTATAATAATATGCTCTCTATGGCCAGATTGGATCAATTTGATGGTTTTAAACAGCAGTTAAGTGCTTTTAGAAGTTGTGTAATTATACCGGTAGGATTTACGGACCATTGTATGGTTCTCTCCACTGTGTATTTAAGTAAACTCAAGCATAAGAGTGCGTATTGGCATTTTAACACCAGTTTATTGCAAGACGGTCATTTTAGGGATGTGTTTAAATATTTTTGGAGTGATTTTAGGGCCACAAAGGTTTCTTTTGAATCTGTGCAACAGTGGTGGGATTTTGCCAAAACGCAAATTAAACAGCCGTGTCAACAGTATACCTCCAGTGTCACGAGAGACACAACTCTACGCATGAAATCCTTGGAGGCTGAAATAATGGCGCTTCAAGAGTTAATGAAAAACACAGGACGGCAGGTATGTATAGAAAATTTAAGGACAAAAAATTTTATTGACCAAATTGCTAGACGTTACCGCACAAGGAGCTCTGGTCAGGTCACGGTTTCAGACTGTAGAGTGTATGGATGCACCGTCAAAATTCTTTTTTAATTTGGAAAAAAAGAATGGTCAAAATAAGATGATACATGGCCTGTTTTCTGATGATGGGACACTTTTAGTGGACCATAGAGAAATTCGAAAGAGAGCAGTCGGTTTCTACAAGGCACTGTACAAGAGTGAAATCTCCGATGAACAGGCCCATGATAACGTCTTCTTGAAACAATCTACACTGGGTTCCACAGAGTGTACTGTTTCTCCCCAAGGATGAAGGGGGACATGGACTGGTGCACCTGCAGAGCAGTACTGCAGCCTTTCGGTTACAGTTTGTGCAAAGGCTGCTACATGGACCAGTAAATGCAAACTGGAAGGCTGTAGCATGTGCCATTTTACAGACACTTGAAGGGCTGGATTTAAATAAACCTCTTTTCTGGATGGACCCGAAAAAGATGGACATCAGGAAACTTCCTGTTTTTTACCGAAATGTTTTTAAAGTGTGGGGACTTTTAACAGTGCAGAGAGTACAATGCTCAAGTTCTCTCTACTGGCCGCTGCAGGAGCCAATCATAAATGGTTCCATTTTAGATGTATCTCAGAGAAAGCCGTTTCCTGCACTTATGGAGGGGTTCCGCAGGGCTGGAGTCGTCACTCTAGGTGACCTACTGACCTTAGCAGGACCGGAGTTTGGGAACGCGGTGGGAGTTGCTGGACACATAAAGATGAGGTCAGTCCGTGTAGTCACGCAGTTCCTTGTGGAATGGAGGTCCCTGTTGACTGAAGAGGTCCTGAACATGCTGAAGGAATATTCCGGAGGGCTAAGTAGTCCCAATGACCAAGATCCTTTTCCAGATTTTAGTGTCTCGGCAAATGTACGTGAGTGCTCAGGTGTGCTTTTTAAATCTGAAAAACTAAGTTTTGTGGGTCCCAAGTTACCATCTGGGAAAGAACTGTACAAAATGTGTGCACTATCTCTAAATAAAAAGTTTCTGGACAAAAGAGTCGACACACCTTGGCGTTCAGTTCTACAGATAAAGGAACATGTAAAGCCACAATGGAGAGCCTTGTACAAGTCACCATTAACAAAAAAGTGTGGGGATTTACAGTGGAGGATTTTACACGGTGCACTGGCTGTTAATTCTTTTATCTGTGTTTTAAACCCTGATGTGAGTTATGAATGTCCTTTCTGTGCCGTGAGAGAATCTGTTTTTCACATGTTTATGCACTGTGTGAGACTGAAGCCTCTTTTTACTGTTTTACAGAGACTGCTTGGCCATTTTAATGAGAGTTTTACAATCGAAACTTTTATCTTTGGTTTTAAATACTCTTAAAAAAAAAAAAGGTTTAAGTGTCAGTTGATAAATTTTATCATAGGGCAGGCAAAGATGGCCATATATGTCAGCAGGAGAAACAAAATTGATATATATATATATATATATATATATATATATATATATATATATATATATATATATATATATATATATATATATATATATATTTAGCGAGTATCGTGTTCTTGTTTGTGTGTGTGAGATTTGTGAATAAAAAGGCTGCTTGAGTCACTTCTCAAGCCGTTAAACTTCTCTCAAAAAATATATAAATGTTTTAAAATAATCCTGAAATTCTCATCGGCGTTGGCTTACTGAGCGATGAAGAGTCGGTTCAACTGATTCAGTTAATTCATTCAAGTAGGATAAGCAGCCTTGGTAATGATTCTTTAAATGAACCGATTCAGAATCCTCTTCTTGAATCGTTTGAGTCTTTCTCACTCGGTCAGGTTTGCACGTGTGGGTTGCTTTTCCTGCACGTGTAATCAGCATGTGTTCACAGACCGTAAATCCCGACCCCATGGTAGACACTCGACAGAAATTTCATACTAAAGTAAGTATTTTATATTTTCTGGGTCTAAACAGAGCAGAAGTATTGCTAATGTGTTGTACAGATTCTATTGGACTGGTGAACTGTGTGGATTTGTATATTTAACCCAGTTTAATATGGCCTGCTTTGTTCAGTCAGAGACAAGTAAATCTGTTCTAATGTTCATTTATTTCCCATAGATAAAACAAATGTTTGCTTACACATGAATACGTACTTTATGCCTTCAGAATGGTGGAGATTTGGGTCCTAACTATGGGAGGTGGGGGGTACTATAAAATGCACAGTTCTGAGACACTATATACCTATACTGTGAAATCAGTACATGTGTGTGTTTAGAATGGTTATAGCTTTTGGGGAAAAAAAAACTATTCTTGAATCTATTAGTCCTTGTTCTGATGCACCTGTAACGTCTCCCTGAGGGCAGCAGATTAAACTGATCAGAGCCAGGGTGAGAGCTGTCCTTAATGATGGTTTTTCCTCTGCTGAGGCAACGGGGGGTGTAAATATCCATCAGGGAGGGGAGAGATAATAAATACACTTATAAATGTGATTACTTGATGAACGTAGACAAAACTCTATACATGTGAAATGTTTTGTTGAAGTACAGATGAATCTCTGATGTACAGAATCTTCAACAGAGTTCTGCAGAAAGATTTTGAATGATGAACAAATTTGCAGGTGATCAGTCAAGTAATTGGATAGGTTTGAGTAGCCAGTGTGCTTATTTCTGGAGGATACATGTGTGTTACAGAGAGCTGTGATCCCCTCTTCATGCACCCTGACCTGTCCTTTGGTACCCATACCGGCAGCTGTGGCCACATCATGCACTCTCACTGCTGGCAGAGGTGAGGAGTTGGGCAAAATGTTACTTCTAGACAGCCTTCTACTTAATCCCAAATAAAAAGTTTTGCTGCTTTCAAATGTTTGTGGATATAGGCAATAGATCAGCAGCTAACAGTAAATAGTTTGTCTAGAAAATAATATGACCTCTATATGAGCAATTACAAATAAATTAGCTAATATTAATCAATCAGTCTGGATGTTTTGTGACTGAAAAGTCAAAAATCTAATCTGTGATGTACAGGAAAGTCTTCATGGATGTGTGATGATCGATAAGATGTAGATAGAAATTGGATGTGTTTGGCTTAAATATGCGATCTGCAGATATTTATTTATTTTTTGACCCAATACAGTGAGCTGATCATCGACACAAAGCATGAAACAAAGCTTGCTATGTGCACTTGACTATTTTTCACTGTCTTAGATCAAGCCAGTGTTACTTGCGTAGTCTGTAAACTTATTGCGCCTCATGGGGAAGCAAAGAACGTTAACCTGATCTGACCTTAGGAGTAAGTGCAGTTCAATTCAATTTTATTTGTACAGCGCTTTTTACAATAGACATTGTTTCAAAGCAGCTTTACAGAAATATCAACACGGTATACAGATATTAAAGGTGTGAATTTATCCCAACTGAGCAAGCCACTGAGTGGCGACGGTGGCGAGGAAAAACTCCCTAAGATGTTTTAAGAGGAAGAAACCTTGAGAGGAACCCGACTCAGAAGGGAACCCATCCTCATCTGGGTAACAACAGATAGTGTGAAAAAGTTCATTATGGATTTATATGAAGTCTGTATGGCCTTAGGAGCAGCCATAGAGTATCAAAAGCTAAAGAAATCAGGTGATTGAACTTGTTATATATACATCAGAATATATCCACTGGACATTATTAAAGTATAATGAGGTGGGGGTCAGAGTGCTGGCTGCTGTGTTAATGCACCCCTGAGCTGAGAGGTGTGTATCATTGAGCTTATGTGTGTTTGTGTCTGGTTTATTTGCAGGTCTTTGAATATCAATGATGCAGACAGGGAGGAGAAATATAACAGGTATTTACATACCAGTCAGTATGTGTGTGTGTGTGTGTGTGTGTGTGTGTATATGTGTGTATATGTGTGTATATGTGTGTATATGTGTGTATATGTGTGTATATGTGTGTATATGTGTGTATATGTGTGTGTATGTGTGTATGTGTGTATGTGTGTATGTGTGTGTATATGTGTGTGTATATGTGTGTATATGTGTGTATATGTGTGTGTGTCTCTGCACCACTTAACTCCTGTCTCCCATTTTTACTGCATTTGTAAAACTGGAGACACTGCAGGGGGAAACCACTCAAACCCTCTAGTGTGTGAATCTCCCAGAGCTTACACATTCAAACTGAAACTACACAAGCACTACAAACGTGTGTGTGTGTGTGTGTGTGTGTGTGTGTGTGTTTGTATTTGTGTAACAAATAAAGTAGCAGTAAACCATTTTTGTGTTGATCTTGATGTATGTTTTGGATCACTGTCCTGCTGGAAGATCCAACCACGGCCCATTTGAAGCTTTCTGTCAGAGGCAGTCAGGTTTTCATTTAATATCTGTTGATTTTTGATAGTCCATTACGCCATGTATCCTTTCTCTGTACCGTCACTTTGGGGTGGTAGTTACATCCATCGACTTGGATAAGCAAGTTACAAGCCATCGATAAGGGAAACCTGAGATCAAGATACATCTCAGGTTTTATTTATTTATCTTCATTTATTTTTAAATTTTTTTTTTAAGAACTCACTTTTTACATTCCTTCTAATAAGTCGCATAAATGCATTCTTAAGTTCATTCTGCTTAAGGCACTCCACAAAAGCTTAGTGGAGTAGTACTCCAGCTACCCAGGAGTAGTTGATTAAAAATAGTCGAGAGTATTTGTTTATAAAACTAATTGTTGAAGCCCTAAAAAGAGCAGTGTTCCTGTGGACCTCAGGGGAAGCAGTAAGGAGCTCTGTTCATTTGAGAACTTTAAGAAAAGTAACCTGGGTGAAGCTCTTGATGAATCTGGGAGATGTTGAGTATGTGCAAAAAATTGAAATATAACATTTAAAAAGTTTAAGATTTCACAGCATATTTGTGTGTATGTTATTTCAGTATTAATGTTCTTATTATTATTTTAAAACTTAAAAAAAAAACAAAAACACATGTGCCAGGGTGTACAAATGTTTTTGTTTTTTTTTTCCTGGTTGCGTATTTAAAATTCTTACTTGAACCGGTACAGCTATACGATATATTTTCGTCATGTGTGTGCTTGTGTGTGTATTTGCACATGTATGTGCACGTGTGTGTTTTCCTACTATAGGTGTTTAAGAACCCATGTCGGTACTTCTCTAAGCAGGAGCTGAAGGAGCTTTTCACACTGGAGGACACGTACTCGTCCTCCACTCGGCTGCAGCTGCAGTCGCTCCACTCGTCTGCGTGCCGCTCCGACCCTGAGCTGCAGTGCCACATCTCCTCTCTGAAGGGCATGAATGTGTTTGGCGTGTCCTGTCATGACTTGCTGTTCTCTAATGAGGATACTCTGCAGGACGAGGACAAATATGGTCACAATTTGGCCCATATCTGTTCAGCGGTGCTATATCTAGGCCATATGCGACGGATAATACCCACATGTGGCCCAAACGTACTTGCTATTTGGGATGTCTGGTTGGGGTGTGAAAATTTTAGATGCTGGATTGACAGTTATATTATTAAATAACAATATGAACAGCAATTAATATTAATATTGAACAGCAATATGAACAGCAAATTAATATTCATAAATACAGGTAATGGGATTTAGTGTTAATAGTGCAAGAGTAAGTGTAAATATGAATCTGAAACAGATGTGGCTGTTCATCTCAGTGCTTTAATTGAAGAAAAAGTCAAAAAAATTTTAGCCATGTTGCATAACGTACATAAAGGGCAAGCAGGCGGAGCTTGTGTCCCCAAACATGATCAGTGCTTGCTTTGATGTACAAAACTCCTCATATGGCATAGAGCACGCACCATACAGCATTCCTCAAATCAAGGCCTAATTCTAAACCACTTTAGCTGGAAGACCCACCCACACACTGTGTGTGTCAGTGACTGTGTCTGTATGGTTGGATGATGAGCAGGTGTGTGTGTGTGTGTGTCAGTGCCTCGAGTGTCTGTACAGTAAGCTGATGAGCAGTTGTATCTCACTGTCTCCAGTGTTAATGTCAATGGCCTTCAGAAAAAAGTCCAGTGCTTCCTGTTTCCTCCCTTCAGACAAACACTGTTTCCCAGAATGCACCAGTGAATCAAACGATTCCTCTTGATGTTTGACATCATTTGGACTCTGCACTTCAGTGGCTGCACACTAATGCACAACTTCACTAGAGGCCAGTTGAACGTCAGTGAAGCTCTTTACCATCACCTTCCTCTTCCTCCTCAGACTCAACCATGTGTTCACTAGGCTCTGGCTCGTCCTCTGGCTCCTCCCACTCCTCTAATTTTTCCTCTTTCATCTCTGGTTCCTCCTCTTCCTCCTCCATATCCTGCAGCTGTGACTCTACTCATGAGCATCGTGATGCGATTGATGTGTTCCTGCTGCATCTGCGGTTGGTGCCATTATTCAGCATGGATTCGGGTGTGGAAGATCTGAGGCCCATGAAGCTGCGAGCTAATGGACTGCTAGCCAAAACAGGTTTCTCCACCTCTTCTTCTTCATGCCCCTCTTCCTCACCATCATAGATGACTTTCAGTTTTTTCTTCTTGGTGGGGCAGAGCAAGGACTCGTCTGCTGCAGTGAAATATTCTGATTTCTGCCTACCACTATCATTGTTGGGTGTGGGGTCAGATTCATCTATAGCTCCAGTGGCAGAGGTTTAGATGCATCAGCATCAAACTCGATGCAGGCTTTTGAATCAAAGTCCACCTCTGATAATGCTTTTGGTAAGTTTGACTCAATTCCCAACAGAACTACAGATGAATCTGATTGCATGAAAGGAGAAATGTGCAAGGTCTGATTTGAGTGAGTGTGTATGATCGGATTTCTCCTCTATGATTAAACGCTCCTCATCATTTATGCTCTTAAACACTTGTCCAAAATAACTGTCCTGTCACCTGTGTAGATAAATCCATCACATACTCATCCTTCACCTCCATCCCTCCATCCATTCTCATCATCTCCATCTCGTCCGATCCTGATTGGGTGAGATCCACCACAGCAGGTGGGCTGAGGTTATGGCAGGGTGGCGTGGTTTTGACATCATCCATCGTCGTGTGTTGGTCTGGGCCCTGTTGCCATGACAGCGGGAGCCAACTGGGTCCTGAGTTCTGATTAACGCTGTCCATCATGAGGCTGTGCAACTGTGACTCGGCCTGGACCAGGTCCTGCGCTTTCTGCACACGCTGGTCACTGTAAATACAACACATACAAATACAACAGCACGGCACACTCTTGACTTCAAAAAAGAAATTGCAAGCATTCTAGCAAAATCTTTCAAAAACAATTCCTCTATTGAGAACTGCCCTCCTGCTTTCTGGACTTTTCTTACTCAGCAAGAAAAAGAAAAGAGAAACTTCAGCTCCGGTACAACCGACCTTTTACTACGCATAGAACATCTCTATTTGAGGAAGAGTAAGAAAACATATAGTTAAAAGTAAAAATACTAAAGTGTACCGTACCCCTAAAGCTGATTGTTTGGTGGGGAGGTGTGTCTGATTGCTTATTTGGAAACAATCTGATGAGACGCTGTGACATTTATTTCTTCTGGTTTAGTCAAATTCAGATTAATGTTGTTTACAACACAGACAGCAGAAAATCCAGGTGGAGGAGTTTCAGTTTCTGACACTGTGGTCTCAATATCTTTAGAACGAGGAACTGAACTCTCCATACCTCCTGAACCACACCCTGATCACAAGCACTTGGTGCTAATGGGCTAGGGGTTAGGCTTTTGGAGTTAAGGGGTTAGGGGTAGAGAATATGAGTTAGGCAGTAGGAAATTACCTCTGTTACAGTGCTGGTGGACTTGAAATGTGGAGTTTGTGGATTATCAGTAAGACTGTAATTCCCAGAATGCACTGCATGAGATGAGAGTGAGGAGGGTACAGGATTCTCTGCAGTGCCAGTGTACACCTCAGAGCTCTGGACTCGAAACTTTACATTCTGAAACCCTGTAAGACAGAATTGTGTCCATAGCACATTATCAGTCTTACCCTGTGTGTGTCTGTCTGTCTGTCTGTCTGTCTGTGTGGTCACTTCTTCCATAAGGCATGTGTTGAGCCATGGCTGATGGATCATAGGACCTGCCCGATGTACGTGTGACATCCTCAAATCCCTCAGAGTAGAGGTGAGGTGTGTGCGTAAATGGATTCATGAGAGTTTCTCATCTCTCTAGAGACGGATGTTGAGGAGCAGCACATGTAGACGGTCACTTCTGCTTTGCATTCGTTTCCCAGCAGCACTGAGTACTTTCACACACACTGTGACTCAGTCTCCAGCATACACCCCAACTCCGAGTCTCTCACACAGCGATGCTGCCTTTTCTGGATATGAATCTCTGCATGCAACAGAGCAGCTGGGTCCTGCTGACCACACACATGAAGGTGAGAAGTGCACACACACACACACACACACACACACACACACTGTATTTCAGCCTGCCTTGCTGAATTCCAGAAGCTGCTGCTAATAAGCTAGTTTGTTCACTGTGTGTGTGTGTGGGGGGGGGGTATTATTTTGGAAGCACACACCTGTATTTGGACTAAACATACTAGCATGACCACAAAAAGATTCAAGATTGTGGCTCAACTGACGAGAGGCCATAAGGTTTGTGAGAACGCTGATATTCTTGTCCTGGGTTCGATGGAAACATGGTGTCAGGACGTGCGCTGGTCTCTCAATACAGTTTCCTCTGAAGCCCAGGATTTGGTTTTACTATACACTGAAGACATTTGGGTTTGAGATATGTCGGTCATTTTTAGGACATTCCAAATATGTTCCAATATTTTCGATCATTTGAAAAATGGGTAGGTTTAAACACAAGGTGCCATATTTTAAGTTGTTTGACCAGAATTTAATTTCCTAATATTTACATTTAAATGTGTTAATCAACTCCTATTCATCGTTTGATCTCAAGCCCAAATGTTTCCAGTATATAGCAAACCAAAATAATTGCCCTTGCTGTTCTAATACTTTTCTCCATCTAATGGGAGCTCAGCAGCGGTGTTCTTCACAGTGGCTGACAGTTTTTGGTCTTGGTCTTGTCACTGAGTTGACCTGTGGAGATCCAGGGCAGGTTTCATGGTGATTTTCTCTGGCAGGTGGGGCATCTTCAAGTTACTTGGTTACAGTTATATTTCTATAGCACTTTTCTAGACACTCAAAGTGCTTTACACTGGGACGAGACCACTAGTGCGTATCCTCCACCTGGATGATGGGACAGCAGTCATAGTGCTCCAGAACTCCCACCACAAACAAGCTATTACTGGAGAGGAGAGAGTGATGTAGCCAATTCAGAGATGGGGATTATTAGGGGGTGATCGAGAAGGCCAATGAGGGAATTTGGGCAGGACACTGGGGTTATACCCCTACTCTTTATTTTATTTTATTTTTATTTATTTTTATTTATGTTTTATATTTTTAATGACCACAGAGAGTCAGGACCTCAGTTTAATGTCTCATCCAAAAGACAGTGCTGTTTATACAGTAGTGTCCCCGTCACTATATTGGGCCATTAGACCCCACACAGACCACAGGGTGAGCCCCCCCTGCTGGTCTCACTATTACCACTTCCATCAGCAAGCTTAGTTTTCCCCAGGAGGTCTCCCAGTACTGGCCAGGCTCAACCCTGCTTATCTTCAGTGGGACGCCAGGCTAGAGCTGTAGGGAGAGATGGCTCTGGTTATGTATTTCTGCATTCAGTGATGGACTGGGAACCTGTTTTCTCGTAGCTGCCCTAACTGTTTAGGAGGGCGTGCTCCTCAGTGCAGAGGTACGCTTCCATATGGAGGCTCTATTCAATGACTATACCCTGTGCTGTGATTGGCTTGCAGGTTTGGAGGCAGTGTGTTTGAAGTGCCACTGCACTACGATAAGCCCGCCTTTGAGAGTGAAACTCGCAGCTAGGAGACCAGCAAAACACACTGTGACTGTAAACACACACACACACACACACATGCGTACATGTTCACATACACTATACATACATTTACAGTCACAGGTTTGGATTTAAAAATGCATTTTATTTCATTTCTGTGTTATTTAATGACCTCATGCTGTGGTTAATGGGAGGAAAATCTCTCTTCTCTTTTATCTCTGGGGTGTGTGTACTGGAGAAACACACAGTTCACCAGCTCCCTCTGCTGGACATGTGTTGCATTACCTCTCTTTCTCGCACACACAGTCAGTATATACTGAATTTGCCATGTGACAGGTGTTCCTGGTTCAGTATGGGTGGAGCTTATGTGAATTTTTTTTCAACTTAATCATGTGACATCCGTTAGCTTTTCTTTCCACTTGTTCAGCTTGATCATCTATTTAATGCTATATAGCGACTGCTGGGGAGGTAATGTTAATGTTCGCTATGTTAACTAGTGCTGTGGGTAGGTGACGGGCTAGCACAGCTGATATCACTAAACTATTATACTGTTTAATTATAGGCAGGCTTTTATGCCCACAAATACTAAAGAAATAAAAACAGAAGCTAGTGGTAATGTTATACAGTTCAGATTATACTTAAGCTCTGCCCTCACTGACTCAGACACGCCTGTCAATTGGCACAAAAAGCTTGCTATTTAAAAATAAATAAATAAATAAATAAATTCTTAAAATTATTCTAATTTTACTAACTATTTTACAAAATATCAAAATGTGTCCTTTTATGTGTGTGTGCTTCACAACGTGGCCTTATTGGTATCTTCTGTACTCTATGAACTACTGATCTGAACTGTTAAATAAGAGGTGTAATTTTAATCAAATTATAGTGATATGAAAATGTAAACTGTAAATAAAGTCTCTTTTTATCATGAATGTGTGTGTCCACTTGGTCCCTTGGCATGAGCGGGGATATTTATCTAGAGTATCAGTTACTATACAAAGTCTGTAGTAACAGCATTTCTCTGAAGATGATTTAATGGAGCTTGTGTTTAGAGTGTAACTTGTACTTTAGTTTTCTTCATTTTCCCAAAATTTAACACCAGATACTTCACAGTACACGAATACCACATGGAGATACAAACTTTATAGTTGACATGAGGGTAACACTGTTTACACAAGGGTAATAGGGTTGACACTGAGGTAATGCTGTTTACACAAGGGTAACAGGCTTGACACTGAGGTAACACTGGTTACACAAGGGTAACAGGCTTGACACTGAGGTAACACTGGTTACACAAGGGTAACAGGCTTGAAACTGAGGTAACACTGGTTACACAAGGGTAACAGGCTTGACACTGAGGTAACAGGGTTTATGACCTTTAAGTGTAGAGATCTGATTAATTTTATGTACATATGTGTTCATGAATAAAAAAACGTACTGTCGTGTCTGCTCAACTTTTTTTTGATGAGGGATATGCAAATTGAATTTAAATTCACTAGTCTTACTTAAATTTCCTATATTAACTTGTAGATTTTAATTATAAATATATTTTCTAATTATTATAGTCTCTATTGTATCACTGGAACAATGGCCCATATACACTCAGCTAATCATGTGACAGCAGCACTGTACATGAAATCATGCAGCTACAGGTCAATAGCTTTATTAATGTTCACATCAAACAAGTATTATTGTGTATGGGGAGGACCGGGTGGGTGTGAGACCCAGTTTCTGTCCCAATTTCTGTCCCAGTCTGGCCCGGCTCCTTCAGGAACTACTTTATCTGATGTGTATATCAGCTGCTTGTTTCTTCTTGGCCTTTACACACAGTAAAGGTTTACTGTGCTGCAGTTCTACATGTCTTTATTCTTTTGACCATTAGGGGATCTCCAATGTAAACCCTTGAGAAATTAAACATTTTCAACACATCTGTAATAAAGCTGCAACTTTTGGGGTTTTGAGGGTTTTTTTTTTTTTTTTTGGAGAGTTTTTTCAGGTTTGGAGGGTTTGATGGGTTTTTTGGACTGTTTTGGCGGGTTTTTTGGGTTTTGAGTTTTTTAGCATTTCGGAGGGTTTCAGAGGTTTTCTGAGTTTTTTTTTTTAATTATTTTTTTTAGGGTTTTGGAGGGCATTGGAGTGTGATGATCATGGTGACAATGTTGACGATGATGATGATGACGATAGATGATGACTATGACCATGATGATGACAATGTTGATGACGTGATTATTATGATGATGACGATGAAGATGATGATGACGGCGACGATGATGATAACGATGGTGATGATGATGACAATGGCGATGATATGACGGTGACTATGATGATGACGGCAATGAGGGTGACAATGATGGCAATGATGACAATGACGACGATGATGACGATTATGAGGACGATGATGGTGGTGATGATGGTGATGATGATCTGAAGTCTTTATTTTCTCCTACAGCGTGTATGAAGCAGTGCTGCACGGAGCAGATGACGGAATGTCTGGACTGGATTATGGCTGAATGTAAGAATTTGTATTCAAAATTTCTGCAGAGTACGGCGATCTCCTTCATACAGAAGTCAGATGGTTGAGTAGGAGTAAGGTATTTCACTGTTTTATTTCCTTGGTGAGTGAAATTAAGGCTTTAATGGAACCAGGGGGGGGAGGACACTAACCTGTTGTCTGATGGCTGCTTGATCTTGCATTCTTGGCTGATGTGACAGAGAAACTGAATCAGCTCAATCTTCAGTTACAAGGTAAAGACAAAACCATATGTGATATGATCAGTGCTGTGAAGGTATTTAAAGCAAAACTGTCATTTTACCTTCAGCGAATTGAAAAACAAAAGATTGCAACACTTCCCCTCATTGGTAAAGATAGAAAGAAAGCCATGCAAATGCAACCAAAGTTTTGGATGTACTCAAGTATTGTGACCTCCTGTCCAGGCTTGGGCAGGAATCTGAGGAAAGGTTCAGTGATTTTGAAAATCTTGAGATATGTGTGGCATTTGTTGCCAAGTCTTTCATGGAGATAGACATGGATCACATTTCAAAGCAGATGGCTGAACTGTTCAATGTCAATGCTGTAGAGATGGACTTGGAGGTTATTAATCTCCAAAATCATATCCAGCTGAAATCTCAGCAACATTCACAACATTTCTGGAGACTTGTAGACCCAGGAAACTACAAGAACATTCACCAAGCTGCCCTCAAAGCATCTGCTTTATTTGGATCTACAGACCTTTGTGAAGCAGCGTGTTCTGATATGAACGTGATCGAATCTAAATTCAGAACAAGACTGACAGATGAACATTTAAATAATTGCATAAGAGTGAACCTAAGTGCATACACACCAGCATATACCTCCCTTGTGGAATCAATGCAGTGTCAGTCAGCTCATTAACTGTAAATAAGTGTGAATGCACTTCATGTCATATTGGATATTCTGTGTTTACAAACAGCAAAGAAGCACTAAGAATTCAAGTGGGAAGCAGAAAGAGTTGTGGGAGGCCTAAGGCACATTAGGTTGACCCATTTATTTTCAGGCAGGTGATTCCTTCCTTTTGTGCCAACTACCATAAAGCACCTCCAAGTTACAATCCGTGCTTTGGCCGGGAATTGAACCCAGGTCAACTGTTTGGAAGGCAGCTATGCTCACCTCTATACCACCTATGCCATGCTGGGCAATGCAACAGCTAAAGGGAGATTCTGTCGTGGTTTCTGTAGTGTAGTGGTTATCACGTTTGCCTAACACGCAAAAAGTCCCTGGTTCGAGACCGGGCAGAAACAAGCTAGAAATTTTGAATTTTGCTTTAATAACTGACCGGTTGTCATCACCGTAGGATCAGGTCCTCTAGGAACAGCTGGAAAGCGAGACCTTGGACAGAGCAGATTTCCTTTTTTTGTGCTTTTGTAGCAAAGCAGTTAACATTTGCTTACGAAATGAAAGGGAGTCTCTGGTTTTCCACAGAAAGTGGAAGCCTGGCTCTTTCGTTGCTCAATAAGACTCTGAACGTGACTGGGAAATTTTCCGTAAAGTACTGGTCACCAAGTTCACCTATCAGCAAGAGGTCTACGCCCGAAAAAGGCTGGGAGCGGTTTCCCTTCCATTGAGCCTTTTGTAGCAAGGCAGATAACAGCTGCTTGCAAAATCACAGGCAGTTTCTGCTTTTCCACTGATTGTGGGAGCCTGGCTCTTTCCTTCATCAAGAAGACAAGAGTAATGATGCGCTTGATTTGAGGGGTAGGGGTAGACATGGCCAGGGAATAAGAGAAACAATACAGAGCAGCAAGTAGTTACACAGACTCCTGAATGTTCTCAATAACCATACATTTCATGTACACATCAACCAGAAAAACTGAAAATATATGTACACACTGTATTTCACAATAATTAACAATGGTCAAGTCCATCAATAACGCAAATGTCCAAGTCTGTTAAGTTCAGTACCCCAACTAAACTTTCTAAATCTTACAGTTCGGTCCCCATTTGGGCGCCACTCTGTAGCGTGGTACCTTATGGGGTTTGGACGCCAGACAGTTCAAATTAACAGTCACTTATAACTTATAATTTGGACATCACTCAGAATAAGGTTACTCAATTCTTACAAAATAAGTTTATTATTATTTATGCAATAAACATAAGAAAATACAGATCGTTTCAGTCATAGAAACCGAAATAATGAAAACCAAAAAGTTCCCCTACGTGGGATTAATAAACGCACCCATAAGGAAACAAGGCTCTAATCATACAAGAAAATTTTCACACACAAAAGGCAGAAAAAAAACATTTAACCCCAAAATAATTCTTAACCAAAACAAAAAAGTTGTTCACTTTAAAGCTGCACTTCAATGGCGGTGATTTAGGCGTACAGGAGTTCGTGAACCCAAAAGCATGGGAAAGAGCAGTCAGATTCCGCTTAACACTCGGAGTTCTTTACAGACAGTAACATCCAACGATTTAAACATACTGGTTCTCCACAAAAGTATTAAAGAAAGGATCTCAAATACGTGATGTGCCTCCGAACCCTCAAAACTCCGCTCGCTTGTTGATTCACCTTGGCAGAATATTCCCGAAGTGTTCGCCAGCCTCCTGAATCAATATCCACAAGGTTATAATCCACAGTAAGAGCATTAGCATGGTCCTTGGCAAATGCACACCATCAGTTCCGCCATTCTCACCTGGCTTTCATTTCCGCGTCCCGCTTTCTCTCACCTAGTCACCTGTTCTTTTTATTGCTTCCTAAGACCCCACCCTTCTCTTCATCTCTTTTTTTACTTCCGTTAATTAAAACACCACGGAATGGAACGGACTCCGCTTCTGCGTCACTAAATGGTAAAATGGTAAATGGCGCAGTTATAGCCAAAGCGCTTTACACTGTGTCTCATTTACCCATTCACACACCAATGATAGCATAGCTGCCATGCAAGGCGCTAACTTGCCATCGGGAGCAACTTGGGGTTCAGTGTCTTGCCCAAGGACACTTTGACATGTGGAGTCCTGCTGGCCGGGAATCAAACAGCCAACCCTACGATTAGTGGACAACCCGCTCTACCACCTGATCCACAGCCGCCCCTGTCACTGTGCAGCTATCTGTTACAAATGAATGGGAAAATATCCTTGGCATCCATGCAATTCAAGGATGTTGTAATTGGTAAGTTGTGATGTCAAAAGTATCTGTACCAAGTTGATACTAAAATTTTAAAAAGAATGATACAATAAGTTTTTTTTTCAGTACCGGCAGTACCAAGTATTCTCCTGCTTTCTGATTGACTTCTTTTGTAGGTATTAATTAACCGTGATTTCCACTCAGCCATCTTACTGGAATTTGTGTAGGTTAGGAATAAGACTGAGGATGGAATTGTACAATTTTGTAGTGTGTATCATTTGTAAATATTGTTAACTTCTTTACCATAGCCATGCTGAGGGAGGTGTTGACTAAATTAGAGATGGTGCTGGACCAACAAACCACTGAGCTTGCTTCAACTACAGGTGTTCCAGGTGCAGTCTTTGGATACTGATGAAGATTTACTGCCCTGCAAGATCTTCCTCAACTGCATAGTCTGGAGCGAAGGATGCAACAGAGCCCAGATTACAAGCAAAAACTGGTGAGAATTTTTTTTCTTTTTTTGTTAACAATTGCTTGCACAATTACACAGCTACTGAGAGTGTTTGTTTTCTCAAGGTGACACTCTCGTACTCAAAGCACAACATTCAACACCACTTTGAAATGAGGGAACAGTTATGACCTAATCTTTGTTAGAGGAGCAAAACATGGAAAGCACACAGGGCAGGGTACCTGCAGGAGTAGTGAGAAGCACTGACACAGTTGACAAGGCAATACATGCTTATTAATTATTTATATTTTATATTATATTATTGTTTTAAAAATCATCGGTTTCGGGTAAACTGGTTGGCGCTTATTGACGGGGTGTATGTGCGTGACTGCACCTGGCGCATATTGAAGAGGGTGATTGCTAACTCCCTGGCAAAGAACCTCAATTGGAGGGGAGTCAATGGAAAGACTTCACTGTCCGCTCTCCAACTCGGAGAGGTCGTGATTGGTAAGTATATCTGTTTACATACAGAATTAGCTGTCTCTCTCAGATGATATGTAAGGGGTAATCCACGGCTAGATGTACATTAAACGATCTTAGTGCATGATGTGGAGGAAATGAACCACTCGTTCAAATCGTTTAATTCACACCTAGCCATGGATTACCCCGCTTATACCATGGTCTTTCCACAATTAATAACGTTAAAGCTGTCATTGATTTTAGAAGCTCAAACTTTGATTAGAAGTTTAAAATGACAGTTAATTTCTATTAGTTAGGTCGTTAGATCTGGAATTTTGCCCGATATAAATCAGACACAGAGATAAAGTAGTGTGATGAGATTACATTTATTTGAATGAATTGACAGATATCTATCAGAGACAGAGAGATTAATCATGTATGAATTTCCTGCATCATGTGCCTCTCAGCAGTCAGTCAGTGCGTTTACATGGACAACAATAATCCACTGTTAACCCGATTAAGACGATACTTTGATTAAGAAACTACCATGTAAACAGCAATTTTTAATTACCTTAATCTGATTAAAGTCAAGTTACTCGAAGTAAGCACTAATCGAATTAAGACATGTCGAGTACTCCTGTTTTAGTCACATTATCAATGTGTATTACAGACATGTAAACACCTGAATCACATTATTAACGTCGTGTGAGTTTTCACCTCATTTTGCGACAGGACATGTACACACATGGCAGTGCTCAACATTTTACGGCGAACAAGAGAGCACGGCTGCGTCCCAAACCGCATACTTGCCTACTATAGGCCTGTAGTGGGGAAAATACATCTATCTCGGCTACTATAGAGACGCTAAGTGCACGGTTTGGGATGCAGCTCACGGCTTCAAGCAGTCGTCTATTTGCACGTACAGCATGACAAATAAATAACTGCGCTTAAAGCGTTCATAAAAAAATTAAATAAAAACACCCAAAACTGTATACTATACCATAACGAAGACGAACTGTATGTTGATACGTGAAATTCTGGAGGGACGTCGGACGGCGTGGCGCGGTGACGTAATGACGCGGGCTGTTAATCTAATTATGTTCTATAACATGTAAAATGGGAACATGACAGGAGTATTCTAAAAGCGACTCATGTAAACACTTTAATCACGTTATTATCTTACTCAGAGTAAGGTCAATAATTAGATTACTGCTGTCCATGTAAACATAGTCAGTGTTGCGCAGCAGTAGTGTAGTAAAACTGAGAGTTGAATTACTTCACAAACAGTGATGGTAACACCTCATTGCTGAGAAATATAATGTAACTTTTCACCAGCAAAGCTATTTTTTTTTTAAAGTTGCAGACAGCGCCGGCAAGAAGTGTCTGTGTGTACGAATGTGTGTTCACAAATGTCTCTGTATGCTCGAGTGTCTGTGCGTGTGTGTGTGTTTGTGTGTGCATGTAGGCTGCGCGTTGATTTAGAAATGTTCACAGTGATCAAACTGACTGGAACTACCTGTGCAATAAACGGTTATAATGCACACCTTCCAGCCAATCAGAATCCAATATTCACACTGACCATGGTATAAACGTAATTAATGCTTAAGATTCATAATAACCTTATGATATGTATTGCTTTCTTCCTATGTTCATAGAAACCTCTTCACGGCTAATGCTGCAGAGATGGAGGTTGAGGGGACCATGAAGAGGTGGCTCCAGCTGGCATCAGATCGAGAGTGCGGGTGCAAGAGGAGACTTTTGAAAACTTTTGCAAAAAGAAGGTATTTAGAGTGTTTTAACTGTGGTGTCTTTGTTAATTTGTTAAAATGTTCATATTATAGTCTATTTTTGATTGTCTATAAAAGTCCTTGCTGTTTTTAAATGGTTGAATTTTTGTGTGTGTGTGTGTGTGTGTGTGTGTGTGTGTGTGTGTGTGTGTGGGGCTGGGTGGCTATACAGTTGCGGTCGGAAGTTTACATACCCCTTGCAGAATCTACAAAATCTTAATACTCTTAACAAAATAAGATTGATCATAAAAATCCTAAGTTTCTAATTTAGTACCGCCATGAATAAGCTATTTCACATAACAGATGTTTACATATAGTCCACAATAGCTGAATTAATCAAAATTACCCCATTCAAAAGTTTACACACGTTTGATTCTTAATATTGTGTGACGTTACCTGAATGATCCACGACTCTTTTTATGTGTTATGATAGTTGTTCATGAGTCCCTTGTTTGTCCTGAGCAGTTAAACTGCCCACTGTTCTTCAGAAAAATCCTCCAGGTCCTTCACATACTTTGCTTTTCCTGCATATTTTAGCCCTTTCCAGTAGCAGTTATATGATGTTCCGATCCATCTTTTCACACTGAGGACAATCGAAGGACTTGTACACGACTATTCCAAAAGGTGCAAATATTCACTGATGCTCAAGAAGGTAACAGCATCCATTAAGAGCCTGGCTGTAAACGTTGTAAACAGGATGATCATGTAAATTTTTTTTGTCTTCTGGGATACTTCTTCTATGCTGTATTAACCATCTTTCTGTAATAAACCTTTTTCACCTCAGAGGACGAGTCTGCAAGTGTTGTCTAATTTCCACGACACAACTCAGTTTTTAAATTTTTTCATTTTATTTTTAAGAAAAATAATTAAAATTCAATAACCTTTTGACTGTATGAGGTACCCGTAAATGAGAAAAAACATAGTACTACTTTCATAAAATGTCATGTGCAGCTTGATGGTAATTATAGTAATTTATAGTAATTCTGAGACTTGAACAGTAAACTCTCAAGTGTCATTGTCATGTCACAGCAAACCAGCGACTCCGTTACCCAGAATGCACCTCAGACTACAAACATGGCAAACACAAACTACAACTCCGAACCAACACACCGACATTGTTAACCTTTTCCAGAATACTAATCAGACAAACCTGTTACCAGTGAACCCACTACATTAGAGAAGGAAATACTGGATGTGAAGTGCAGTAGTGCTAGTGTGTGTGAATAGACTATCAGTTTAGATACTGACCCAGAACACTACTAACATGCAGTGCTTTCTTGGGGTGGTGATGAAGTTGGAGTTGAACCGGTAAGAAAGATATTAGAGAGAGGCTTCCTTACACTCCTGAGGATGTTCAATTAGAACCTGCACCAAACTCACCTGATTCAAGTCATCAGCTAATTAAGCGGCCTGCACGAGCTGAGGTGGGTGCTTTAGAGCAGATAAAACACCAAATGTGTTAGATAAGAGTTCAGAGCCTGTGTTCTAGACACATGATTTATAGTGGAGACTTAGGCTTAGACCTGAGCTTTGGAGTTATTCTGATTATAGGTTTCAGTGAGGAAGTGACTGAAGTTAAGGAGAGGAACTGTAAATAAAGTTATAGTCTTTCTGAGTAAACAGAATAAGGCTAGATTATTGTAACCGGGGGGAAAAAAAGAAACTCGTAGCAGCGCTGATGAAATACATATACATAACAAAAACTGCTAGGGAAAAAAAACTCAGAACATTTGCTTAGCCTAATACGTTTTTTTTCCATCTGCACAAAATTATTTTAGCAGCTGCTTTTGCAATAAAAAGACTTAAAGTTGAGGATCCCTGTAAGTATCTACGGGGGGGGGGGGGGGGGGGGGGGGGGGGGGGGGGGGTAGAGGAGCAGTGAACCATTGACATCATGTACAGAGTTAGCATGAAGGTGTGATTGACAGTTTTTAGAAATCACTTCCTAATCCTATGCTAAGATGAATACTACTAGGCTACTACTACTTCTATAATAATAATAATAAGGAGAAGAGGAAAGATAGATTAAATGGTGAGGAGTAAAATCAATATAAAGTGGGGCTGTTTTATCTTCAGCAAGAATACCTAGTGCTAATAAGTAAATTGTCAACAACATTGTATATATCTAGTGCCTGGTAATCAACCTCCTCACCTGGTGAGAGGACAGTCCACTCATCCTGACATTTCACACAAGAGAGAGATAGTTTGTATATATTGTAACCGTAGTTTTGACAGGTATAGGTCAAAAAGATACACATTCTAACTCTCTATATCTAGATCAAAGGTCATGATCATAAAAATATGAATAGTTATGTTAAATCTGGTTCACATCCATTCGTGACCATACATGGTGTGGCCATGTGTTTTTCCGCCCCCACACACGTTGCACACATGTTCTTTCTTTTCACATAGAATATGAAACTCTCTGTGGTAGGTCATAAAAATATATATAGTTATGTTAAATCTGGTTCACATCCAAATCGTGACCATACCTGGTACAGCCATGTGTTCCCCCCCCACCCCACCACACACACACACAAGTTGCACACTCATGTTTTTTTCTAACACTCTGTGGTAGGTCATAAAAATATATATAGTTATGTTAAATCTGGTTCACATCCATTCGTGACAGAAACGTTACCATACATGGTACGGCCATGTGTATCCCACATCCAAACAAAAATATCACACACACACACACACACACACACACACACAAACATACACGTGCATGTACAGACAAACGCATGCATACGAACCTGCTTATAAAAGTCGAGCATCCCTCTAGGCTTTATAATACTCTGTACTTAGAACAACGTGTGCGATCTTACAACATGGCTGATGTTTGTCCTAACGCGCCGAAAAAAGCTCACCCTTTTTTGGGAAGAATAGAAAAAATGTTAGAACATGAAAAGATTCAATATTGGGTAATGTCAAACGGATGTACAGCCGGGTTTTTTTCGATGCAGAAAAAGGAACCGTTTTGCTTTTCAAGTTCTCGGTCCCGGGACACACAATCTTTTCCTTTCACGTAGAATATGAAGCACTCCGAGTCAGGCCTAGGTCAAAAGGTCAACAACGTAAAACCCCCGTTCTGATGCATTCCCGAGCACAAACACACCCCCACACACACTCGAATGCATACGATCCTGTTTATAAAGTCGAGCACTTCGAAAGTTTTAACATCGGAAAAGGTTCGACCGAATTTCCAGAGTCAGTTCTTCACTACTTCAAAAGTTTGAACATCGGCAAAGTTCAACAGAATTTCCAGAGTCTATGCTTCACTACTTCCAGACACCATGGATTTCTCGGCAGGTAAAAATTTGTATTTTAATCAATTAATAGTTAAATATAAATTGAAATACAATGTTTATGTAATTATCCAGTAGGCAATGATATTGATATAAACTTAGAACTAATCATTCTGAGTACAAAAATCATCATCCTTATCTGGTCATTATGTAATCTGGTACGATACTTTATCTAAAATGTAAATATTCATTACATTTATATTACAGTGCAAGACCGAGTTAATTCCCGAAACAACCACTCAGGACCTTTTGAATCTGAGTTCCACACGTAAGTCACAACATAAAATTGTGAATGTTTCATGCTGTAAAAGTCTTTCATACGTGAATATAACATTGTTTGTATCATATTCAGAATTTGAGGGAAACGTGACTAACAGTGATTATGACGGAGATATTTCAGGTGAGTTGTAGTATATTTACATTCTATTTACACAGCACAAAAAATAAATAAATAAAAGCACTTTCACATGTTCTGTGACTTATAGATACGAGTGATGCAATAGAAGACCAAGAGGAAATCATCTCAGAAACCGACATTCAACAAGACATCGAACTACAACATATCTTTGCAGTGTGGCGTGAATTCTTCGAAGCAAAGACTGATTTATTGGAAAACTTTGGACAGATTGATTATACACTTGATTCTGGTCGAGGTACAGATTTTATCCCTTTACTGTACAGCACGCTTGAAAATGTGAATAGATGTCTCTCAGTGAGCATAAAGTTGATTAGAAAATTGTATGATAGATATGGCGCAGAAACGACTGAAATGCAGTTCGGATATGGAGACTAAAAAAAAGAGAACCGAAAAATCTCCATTATCGCATGATTTCTTTTATGGCAGAAACCAGAGTTTTTCAAATGATTCGCACACACCCCTGAACCCAAGTTTAACTGAAGCGATCAACTGGCTGAACGAAAGTTTAATTCCGTCACACCAAGTCGTTAGTGAGAGACCTTATCAGAGTCCAAATCACGTCGTATCAAACACAACGGTGACGCCAAATGATATATTTTCTGAATTAAATCAATGTCTGTTAGAGTTACATAATAACCTAAATGAACACGGTCATTCAGTACAAATAAACCCTGATCTAATCGATGCAGTCAATCAGTTGAATGAAAATTTAAGATCGTCAGAACAGAGCAATACTCAAAATGAAAACCCCAGTCGAAATTCCATTCAAACTTTATCAAGTACGCCGGTGACGTCGCACGACATATTTTTCGAATTAAATCAACGTCTGTTAGAGCTACAAAATAACCTAATTGAACAAAGAGAATCTATGCAGATAAATCCATGTTTAATAGACGTGGTGAATCAAATCAATGAAAATATGTCATTATCTCCCGTTCAGAATATCGTCTCGACTCCAGAAAACGCTCAGGAACCTAGACCGTTATGTTCTCATGATATGATACACGAACTTAATCAAAGTCTTATGAGGATAAATGTGTGTTTTCCCTCAATGACCCCGCATCCTCTTACCAAATCAAACGCAACCTTCGGAGATATCCGTCAAAAATCGATGGAGAGAATTAAGAATTTGCAAGACACTCTCAATTTGCAAGTCACTCTGATGTGGGAACACGAGTGGAATGAAATGAAGAAAAACGACAATCTCGTGCAAAATTTTTTAAAAGACTTTGACTTTCCTGAGCGTTTAAACTAGCGTTTAAAGAGGTCCTCGCTAACGTTTCTGCTAGAAACAAAAGAAACGCTTCGTACGTTATGGAAAAACTTTTAAAAGCCGGGGCTGCGTGGAACGATAGCGGTGAATTTATTTTTAAAGGAAACACTATCAAAGGATCTCACATGGTGGATTTGCTAAAAAATCTCACGGCCCCTCATCGAGTATCCGACGAACGGAGGCCTTTAGGTTGGAAAGAGTTCTTACAGACAGTAGCCAAGCTAAATATACCCTTTTCAGCAATACCTAATGGCGGTGTTCGACGCAAAATATCTGACATAAAAAGATCTAAAGATATCTCTCATCTTGTTTCCCCACCTAAAAGCAAAGACTACGATTCTGAGCCAGTTTTCAAATCCCCCGTTTTTAACCGTACTGACTGGTTTGATTTTTGAAAATGACGAGGGACAAAGCATGTTATGTTACCCTTTATTTCAATAAAATAACTTTTGTTTAACATTTTTCTTGTGAAGCATCGTCATTTAACATTCCACTACATATGTAAATGAAACATATCTAGAGAGTTAACACATTGTACACATGTAATTGAATGCTTTTTATTTACTCTAGGGTACATTTTTTTAACGAATGACACAACAGTGTTATCATTTCTAATTAAATCTTTGCTATACATAGACATAATACGGTTAAATGAATAACCTTTAGCTTTGTGACACAGAAAAAAACACACAGTGTTGCCCGCAGCAAACCGACGTAAAGTTTTGAACTTGTACAGGGTTATATTTTATTTTGCAACAGTTCTTTGTCAAAAAATAATGAATCGATCGAGGAAAGAGTTCGTAGTCTGGAGGGTTTCCGTACGAGTCAAAAAATTCTCCTGTGTTTTCGTCATTAAGGCATAACGCTAGCCAGTGCTCACCCGGCATGTGTCTCGGATGTGTGTTTACGATGAATAAAGCTGGAAACTTTCTCAGAGTACTTGTAGGTAGCTCGTCACAGGCCATCACGCCATGAAATATTTTATCTATTTCAGGACAACTTCTCATAACCTCCGTTAGTTCTCTGGTATCCATGAGTTACTGGTAATCGATGAGCACGTTTCTTCGATTGTTTATTTCTAGAATGCTGTCAAAACTGGCATACACTATTAGATTCACCGTGATCGGAAGTGGTTGACGAAATCTGAGTTCCAATCGCATATTGCCTGATTTTATTAATGACAAATGTTGCCCACAATCGTCATCGGGATTCATGTTGAAAGCGAATAAAGTATATCCGTTCAGGTACTCTTCTCTGTTTATCGACAGTGCCTGATCTTTCAGCTGCTTTCCTGATGCTAAAATTAAAGAATGGAATTCACGGACCACGTTACCGGACTGAAAAACAGGCTGAAACGGCTTTGCAGGATATTGCGTACCATCTACGTACAGCGCGATAAACTCTGCATCGTAATGTTTAAAATTAAAAGGGTTTTTATTGTACGACCCGCTGAAGGCGTCGTTGTCAACCATCCCAAAGATAATGGTTTTAGGTAAGGGACCGAGGAAGAGGTTCTCTTGTGAACAAATGCGGCTCCCTGCAGCTAGACTGAAGGTCTTCAAACAGACTCTTTCGATTGGATACTTGGCTGTGGCGGTGAGAAGTGCTTGTCCGTGACCGATTTTTACAGACGGTGAGACGGTTACTTTCTTCACAAAAAGAGAAGCCTTGAGTATTTTCAGATTGAAATTTGCATTTTCTTCCATCATCAAACAGAATTCAGCTTTGCTGCGAACCATTTTAATCCTCAAATCGATCCCGTTCAGTAAAAGTTTATCCTGAAAAAATATATCTGAGTGAATGTGTCCAATCAGGTCGAAGGTGTTGCTTTCAGCAGTGAAACTGGCCCTTTTTTTGAGGCCTTCGTTTCGTCCGTCAGGGTCTGTGGCGTCCATATGCCCCGCTGTGTCTTTGTAGAATAGCCCGGTGCAAAATTGTGTTTCCAGTGTATCTTTTCCATAGTTGATAAGACTTTCAAAGGTGGCACGGTATGGGTATGTACTGCTAGATTGAGAAATAAGACGATCCCCGAGCATGACATCCACTTGTGAAAAAAGTGAGGCTACAGGGTAGTTAACGACCCCAACCTTTGCATCGTTAGCTATATTGGAACCGTCGGGGTTCACGATTTTACAGGTCAGATGTAAAAAAGTGTTGTTCAAGTCGAGGTAATCCTCCCCGTTTCCAGCCACGTAGAACTCCAGGGGCCCGTTGTCCGTAAGAGCGGAAAGTGGTGGTATTTCGACATAAGTATACTTTTCGATACTCGTTTGGGTAAAAGGTAATGTGAAAATATCCAATTCTGTCTTGGTACACTCTGAGGATAGACTGTGTAACTAAAAGGTATAGGCTTGTTCTGATCCGTTTTGACTTCGATAATATATCGGTAATGTGGTTCTTGGTGAGAGGTACGTAATGCAACTTATCATAAGTAATTGTGACGACTTTGTTGTTTTCACCCGTTATATGTACGCATCTCAGTAACGGAGCAAAACTGTCACCAACTCGTTGATACTCGATAACGTCTGTATATACATACATCGTATAAAAGCCTGCGTGAATATCAGAGGGGTTAGGCGCTTCTGGTTCTCGGGCCGTTATCGGAACACCGGGGTTCATACCGAGCATATATGCTAATTTTCCATTAGCTTTGAACGCAAAATGTTTTGGGGATACGATACGTATTTTATTTTTCATAGGGTTATAGAATAGCTTTATTCCGAGCTCCATTTTCTTTATGTTGTTGTTGATTTCACTAACCACTTCATCGATATTTTTATAATATCCTGGAGTGATATTAAAGTTACTGTTTTGTGTTCTCTTTCCATCCCTCTGAATAATATGACACATACTGTCTTCCTCCGTTAACGAGTACCAACTCTGGATATATTGAACCTCTGCGAGCGAGACTTCCCATATTCCGTTCAAATCGATTGGTTTGGCGAATTTAGTAGTGTAATGCGAGATCTTATTATTAGGGTAAATATCCAAAGACGCGTTGCTTGGAAGGGTCACAAAGAAACCACACTCTTCCATGGTTTAATGAGTATAGTTTTCAGTTTTGTTCACGGTGATCCTTTTGTTATGTTAACTACGTCTTCGACCGGAACCCACGAATTAAATTTATCGGGCCAACCCACCCATTTCACCAGGCAGATTTTTTTCTGGTTTCGGGTCTTTTCAGACAAGATTTTCTCAATTTTAAACGTCTTGTCCTTACCGATAATGATCTTTTGTAGCTCGGGTTCATAAAATGTTCCGTCAATTTTTTCACCATCATAGTCTTGTAATTTATACACTGGGGGATCTCTCGGTATCCGTTCGGAGATTGTAAAATATTCATCCGTAAAGTTTTGCTCGTATCCTTTCTCAAACTGTCTTTTTAAACGAGAAATTCTAACGATATCACCAACTTTAAACTTGAAATTTAGTTTCTTTAATTTAGGTGTGAACAGTCTGTAGAGGGTTTTAAATACTTTTGAGGAATTGGATTCGTTGACCTCGGCAGGTTTCATTTTGATGCTGGAATGGTAATTGTGATCGTACGCTTGAATCAAATCCTGAACTATGTCGATGTATTTTCTCGTGTTAAAAGCGGTAAAATATCTCCACATCCTAGTCTTTAGCGTTCTGTTGAACCTTTCACACACCGATGCTTTTTGCCCCGTACCCGTAGCAAAGTGAATAATGTCATGTTTTTTCATTAATGTTTGAAAATTTTTGTTAAAAAACTCCTTCCCTTGATCAGTTTGTAGTTTTCTGGGGACCCTACCTTCATTTAGAATGGAATCAAAAGCTTTAGTTACTTCGATTCCGGTCTTGTTTCGTAACACACGTACCCAGGCATATTTGGATAAAATATCTATACACGTGATCATAAATTTCGCATTGTCGTTACTCTCTGACAAGTTGCTCATATCGACTAAATCAGCTTGCCATTGTTCATCGATGTTCTTCACAAAAACCTTGTTTCTATTAAACTTTGTAGATACTGGTTTATGTAGACTGTATGCATCCTGCTCTGCTAACCAGTTTTTTATTTCAGTATCATTAGCTCTTTTACCTATTTTCTCAACAATAGCTCTTTGCAAACTCTCAACACCACCGTACGAACCAGGTTCTGACGGTGTATAATATATATTCTTCATCAATCGTTCAGTCATTTCGAATGTCAAGGCAAGAATGATCAAACACCAGTGTAGATTAAGCATTTATCTCAGAACACGTGATTAAGGTATTACATATTCAATCAAAGTAACATTTTCCTTTCTAAACACATGCAGGTTTAGATACATGTTTAGTTTACATTCAATTGATTCAGCAATACATATAAAAAACTTGTTACACACCTATGTGTTAAGGACACACGCTATTTACGAATGTCTTCAGCATTTTTGTTTTAATCGGCTTCAGCCTTTTCTCTCAGTCAGAATAGACGTGGCTTGTTTTGAGGTTTCCCATGTATGCGACGGTTCAGCAGGTTCCAGAGATGAGTGAAAGTTCCAGTAATCTACGACGTCTTCGCACACTTGCTCGTTGAAAACGTCTTTGGTTTTCTCCTTGACCTCGTTCAGCACAGTTTTGATGTGAGGCTCGTCTCGCCATTCACACACGGTGGCTTCAGCGATGCCTTGAATTTTTTCCAGGGAAGGAGTGTGTTTGATTCCACACAGTTTCAGACCTCTTGCCAATGTGTATTTGAACCATGGTTTAAACAGTTTTTTCAGCAATCGGTAGGTGTTTAGGAGTAGATAGTACTCTTCAAGATTGAACAAACACGCGTGTTGGAGTTGACTCGGGTGATCGATCGCGCAGCCGTGACAGTTGTCCTTCAGATCTTGTTGGATAACTCTGTCCAGCAGTTCCCCCGTAACAGCACGTATGATGGTTAGCACAGTGTTGGTTATACACCCGTCGGCTTCATCGTTCGTTGTCAGATAGGTCAGATTTCTTTTTCCTAGGTTTTCACCGTCTTCAAAACCCGAACTGGTCACATCATCATCATCAGCATACAGGGTTGCATCAGAGGTGTAGAAAACGGGGTTGATTTCACAAGACATATTGCTGGTTGACGTTCAGAATACTTTGACTCGATATGTAATCAGACTCATTTATATAGCGTGTGGGAGGAGTCTTGGGGGAGGTGGAGTTTCTGATCAAGAATAGTATATTGATGATCTCAGAATAAGACTTCTTCTAGCCTTATTTTTATTTGCATCATTTCTTTGTCTCTTCCAGTTTTTTGGAATAATTCATCGATTTGCCAGAAGTAGCGTTGCAGATCGTGCCAGCTGGTTCGGTCATACCTCACTTCACAATTCTCTTTGTTATCAGGGGCGTTGTCACCAGTTAATACAGCAGCACAGTGCAGTGAAACTTGGTTCTTGGAGAAATTTGTTGCTCTGATACAGTATTTGCATTGAAGAGACGTACTGTTCCATTTACGTCTGTACGCATCCGGGGAAAAGAAATCCATTCTAACAATGTAGTCAAAATCCTTGCACCATTTTCTGAACTTTTTCCAGTCACCTTTGTTAAAAGTTACGTTCTCTGTAGCACGGCTCCAGTGGATGTGTCCCGGGACCGAGAACTTGAAAAGCAAAACGGTTCCTTTTTCTGCATCGAAAAAAACCCGGCTGTACATCCGTTTGACATTACCCAATATTGAATCTTTTCATGTTCTAACATTTTTTCTATTCTTCCCAAAAAAGGGTGAGCTTTTTTCGGCGCGTTAGGACAAACATCAGCCATGTTGTAAGATCGCACACGTTGTTCTAAGTACAGAGTATTATAAAGCCTAGAGGGATGCTCGACTTTTATAAGCAGGTTCGTATGCATGCGTTTGTCTGTACATGCACGTGTGTGTTTGTGTGTGTGTGTGTGTGTGTGTGTGTGTGTGTGTGTGTGTGTGTGTGTGTGTGTGTGTTTGTGTGATATTTTTGTTTGGATGTGGGATACACATGGCCGTGCCATGTATGGTAACGTTTCTATCACGAATGGATGTGATCCAGATTTAACATGACTATACATATTTTTATGACCTACCACAGAGAGTGTTAGAAAAAAAACATGAGTGTGCAACTTGTGTGTGTGTGTGTGTGGGGGGGGGGATTGACGACACATGGCCGTACCAGGTATGGTCACGAATGGATGTGAACCAGATTTAACATAACTATATATATATTTTTTATGACCTACCACAGAGAGTTTCATATTCTATGTGAAAAGATGTACCATGTGTGCGCAACGTGTGTGGGGGCGGAAAAACACACATGGCCGCACCATGTATGGTCACGAATGGATGTGATCCAGATTTAACATAACTATTAATATTTTTATGATCATGACCTTTGATCTAGATATAGAGAGTTAGAATGTGTATCTTTTTGACCTTTGACCTATACCTGTCAAAACTACGGTTACAATATATACAAACTATCTCTCTCTCACACAGTATGAATAATAATGATAACAAAAGGAAGTAAAGCTAAATGAATGTTTTAACTGAGAGCAATACTTTGTACCCATATTTCCAATTGTATAGTAGATTGCACACAGTTTTTGCTTGTTACGTTTAGACCCGAGGGGATTGCAAACTTCAAAAGCACCATCGTCATTATAACATTCTTCCTCAACTTCCTCAAGCAGATGCTGAGGATCATCAGCCATAGTCCGTTGTAACACAGTGTGTTTATGTTTTTGGTAAATATGACATCTAAAGGACTCATACTTTGAAAAGGTCCTCTGACAGTCATTAAGACCACAAGTTATTGAAAAATTTGCCTCATGTGCATGAATGAGACCAATGTGCTGGATTAATTTGACAGTTGTTCTCCGAGAGCATTTAGGACACCAGAATAGGCGAGGCATTTTTGGCAGATATTACTGTAAGAGGTTGATTACTCTGGTAACTGGAGTAGGTAGAGGCTTGTCACCATCCACAGTAAGTTTCAAAACATATTGCTGAAGAAAAATCTGTTTCTTGAAGAGTGTTCTTCAAATGAGATGGATATGTTGAACTGAAGACAAAATAAGCACAAAATGAAGCAAGAGCCCTTTCATCCACACTGCTAGCCCAGCAGATCTCTATCCCATCGACTTTGATGACTGCAGTGACTCTTCTTGTAAACACAGTTTTGCAGTGGTAACAGCAGACTTTCTATGACAGTGACCCGCCTTCGAGCCTCAGCTTTATTAACTGTTTTTTAAAGTCTTGGGTTTTTTTCACTGTAGAAGTTCACTACAACTGTACAACTGTAGAAGTTGTAGAATAAATTCCCCATGAACAACACTGACTGGAGCACATGCCAATTAGAAAGATTCCGGTGATGGACTATTAGCAAGTTATTGTCATTCACTTGTATAAATCCAACAATTATTATGTTTTTCACTATTTAGCTGTCTTTTTACTTTAAGGATCTAATAAATTGCATATATGAAATGATTTTATTTACAAGTATCATGTTTGTGATTTTAGGTTATTCGTCATTTAGTACAGCTTCTGACCATTAAACCAAAACAGACTTGTGATTTGATGACATAATGCTTATTTATTTAGAAACAGAAGTACCTAAATACAAACATGCTAAATACTTTATATTTTTATATATAAATAACCAGGTGAAAAAGAAGACAACCTTCCAATTGTGAAACTGGTTATTAAAGCCCTTAATTAAGTGTATTGTCCATGCAGTGTGCACAGATGTCCTTCTCATCTAGGGATAAAATGTTCCGCTGGCCCTTTAAAAAGCAGGAACGTGAGTTCCCGTTCTGCCCAGGAGTATCGCGAGAGTTCACCTGCGAGCAGCGCGATTTACAACGCGATGCAGGTGTTTCTTATGAAGTGTGAGAATCGGGAAGTTCTTGTGCATGAAGCAAGACTTTAAGTTTAAAGTCACAGTGGAGCCACTGAGCAGTGAGACTAAGCGTACTCGTCAGGCTTACATCTGAAGACCAAACATCTGTGGTGAAGTTCATCGCGGAGTGGTTATGAAGAAGCTCGTGAATATGATCCGTCATACGGTTGTATAACTCCGGTAAGTAGACGAATGTGAAATAACGCCGCCTCGGTAAAGTGTAGCGAGACTCAAGGTGTTTTACCAGTCGCTGAAATCCCATGTCCTTCACTACAGAGTATGGTTGATCATCAAGCGCCATAAACTCCAATACTTTCTGAGTAATTTCTAGAGTTTTTGTGCTGTCAGATTATCAGATATTTTTAAATTATGGATAGATGAAAAATAGCCTTTCGGTATCGGCCGATACATCGGTGCATCTCTAGTTAAAACCAAGAATATAATGGGTAATTGCATATTTCATTTTAATTGACCCCCCCCCCCCCCCTTTTTTTTAACTGAAGCAGCCTTATATGGTCTTGCATGTGTACAAATATTATATTTGTATGTGTATGTTGCATTTCCTACTGTCGATAAGGAAAGGGAAAAGGAGACAGACTTATATTCTTGGTTGTACAAAACCACGCTGTAACTTCAATTCAGTTCCATTTTATTTGTATAGCGTTTTTTAACAATAGACGTTGCCTCAAAGCAGCTTTACAGAAACATATAAACACGGGATACAGATTTTAAATGTGCGACAGTCAACACTGGAACCAGCACCAGACAGGTCATTACAAAATTATGGATGGATGGAATGTTAGAAAAAGAGCAGTAAAAAAGTCAATGTAATGCTCACTTCATTTGGAAGTCATTTAGGAGAAAATGATCTTGGTGCTGCAGTGCAAGATGACGAGATAACTTCATCTAATATCCAAAGTGTTGCTGGTGGCACATATCATTATTTTGGTATTCTTAAAGCTTTGTCCAAAACCATGGAAAGAATCTGGTCTATTGTTCTAGAGAAGTATGAATTCAAACTTCAACTGAACATGGATGTCTTACCACTGTTTAAAAGTTCGTCTCTGTAGTTTTGGCCAATTATAGGGTTACTGCAGGGTTATACTAAGAAACCAGTTGTCATTGCTCTGTTCTGTGGTAAATCAAAGCCAACATCACAAACTGATGAATTTGAAAGATCTAGTCAGTGAACTGCAAGGGTTAAGCAAGGGATTTGCCATAAATGGGAAGCAATTTTTCCTAAATGTCACATCTATCCTGTGTGATGCTCCAGCTAGAGCTTTTATAAAGGGAATTAAATCACATACTGGTTATTCAGGTTGTGACAAGTGCATCCAGTCTGGTGTGTACATCATCCATAGAATGACCTTTCCTGAGATCAACAGCCCACGTAGGACTGATGACTCTTTTATCAACATGTCTGATGAAGACCATCATACTGAAACATCTCTTTTAAAAGCTGCAGGAATTGGCATGGTATCATGCTTTCCACATGATGCACCTTGTATGTCTTGGTGTTATGTGAAAACTGCTGGACTTATGGCTTGCTTCAGGGCCTTTATGTTGTCATTTGTCTGCTCGCCAAAGTGTTATAATCTCAGACACACTTGTTAGCTTGAGACGTTATATTCCTGAGGACTTTGCTAGGAAACCCAGGCAATTCTCAGAAAGACTGAGGTGGAAAGCAACAAAATTGCGACAGTTTCTGTTATACACAAGTCCAGTGGTTCTTCTTGATGTGCTGTCATAACCAATGTACAGCAATTTTAATTATCTGTTGCTATCTTTATACTCTCCAATCCACTCTTTGTATAATTCTTAATGACTTTGCTCACAGTTTGCTAGTGTCATTTGTAAAGCATTTTAGTGAGTTGTATGGTCCTGAATTTGTTATCTACAATGTACATGGGCTAACCCATCTTTCTGAGGATGTCAAAAAACATGGAAGCCTTGACTTCTTGTCTGGGTTTCTGTATGAAAACTTCCTGGGATAAATAAAAATTTTTTTTTGAGAACTCCACACCATCTCCTATAACAGGTTATACGGAGACTTTCAGAAATGGACTGTTTCATGGTAATTGCTGAACATTTGGATATGAAAATTGTCTTGAAAAACAACATGAAAATGGCCCAATTCCACCGGATTTTAATAAAGTTGATCAGTTCCAGGAGGTTGTTCTAGGTAGCACTAGAGTTCATCTATCATGTATGGGAGAAAACTGTAGGAATTGGAGGCTGCTTTGGTGTAGTAATGAATATTCTTCAATGTCAGGAGAAAGTAAAGTGCTTAAAACACTTATCTAAATGAAAAGCTTACAGCACCTAGTAGTCCCATTCAGTCTCCCAACCAAGAACTAACCAGGCCCAACTTTGCTTTGCTTCTGAGATCAGGCTTTGTCAGAGTGGTATGGCTGTAAGCAACAGATGCCACCAAATGGGGCCTATTTAAATAGTATAAGCAAACATCTGACTGACTGACTGACTGATTGATTGACTGATTGATTTATTGATTGATTTTCCTTCATTTCTACACAATCAGTCTGACTGTGAATTGGTGGAGTCCATGCACTTCTTCAAATAAGACAGGGTGCTCACTCACACCTGATTGTCATCCCGTTGATTGAAAACACCTGACCCTAATTTCCCCTTCAGACTAACTGCTCATGCAGACGCCAACAGTGTCTGCACCACGCACGCTTCCTTTACAGAATGCGCTTAAGCAAGGTCTTTACAAGAAAAATAGGGTCCAAACCCACATGGGCTGTGCACAGCGGATTGGCAGCTCATCACCTTAACCTCTTGCTGACATAGCTCACGCGTATGAAATTACATCCCGGTGTGTGGAGCAAAAAAGAGGTTTCGGTGCAGGTTCTTTGCCCCTGTCGTCTGGACTGCGGAATGCGTTCTGCGTTGACGGACCTCCAGCGACGCAAGAGCCTTACAGCAGCTGTGGCCAAAAAGCATTGAAATACAGTTCACGGTCGCGAAACACGTAGCCACAGTGCTAGCTCTTCACATTTCTCCACCCTCTCTAGTGCCAGCTCAGGGACCTGTACAAAGCTTCCCGGTTGTAGGCCTTGTAGGTGTGAGACAGACTGCAACAAAGCCAGACATTGCTGGAAAGAGGAGGCAACGTGAGAAGCTTGCGATGAGGATGGGATTCGAACCCACGCGTGCAGAGCACAACGGATTAGCAGTCCATCGCCTTAACCTCTCGGCCACCTCGCCCGAGGCCCGCCCCGTTTAACGAAAACTATGCAAATGAGGGTTTCATGTTCGCCGACTAGATGACTGCTTCTCAAATAGATTTGATTCAAGTCTTGGGGTATGAGCTGTGCCGTCATATAAACTGAAGGGTGACGATGCGGCGAGACGGCCCAAAGGTCTCACAGAACGGGACAACTCCATAGTTGAGCCGTCGCAATGCAATCCAATCCTTGGGCGGCTAGGTACCGACTACCTATGTACTGCCCGTCCCAGCGAGTTAAATTTCTTTGGAAAATGTAACTTTTACCCGTGACCCTGAGTAGGATTACGCGGTATAGAAGATGGATGGATGGATGGAAATGTAACTTTTATCCTTACCTGGATATACACAACGACTGTGGAAAAGGGGGGCATGAATTGCGACGTTCGTGAGGCAGCATGCTACGTGGTGTATAGCATGAAAGCGTGGGAGAAAAACCTGCGCAAAGCCTTTGGAGACGAGACATCACCCACCGTAAGCTAACGACCGTGGCAGCGGTGGGATTTGAACCCACGCCCCCGAAGAGACTGGAGCCTAAATCCAGCGCCTTGGACCACTCGGCCACGCTACCCGCAGGCCGGCGTGGTGGTAAACCCGTTCGTGGTAAGAAGGTGACCGGGTCATTCCGCCTGACGACAAGAAATCTGGCATGGGCGTGACAAATGGGCTGTTGTGAGACTCAAGTGCCTTTCGCTTAACCGGCTCTGGCGGAGACATCTAACCATTTCCAGCTGAAGACAGAGCTTAGGCCTGGTCTTTTGGACGCGATTCGTCTAGGCTTAAGACCCCATGCTCCACGGTCACATCGGTAGTGTTTGCGGAAGAGCTCTTCTGCCACGACCTTACATCCCACTTACGGTCTTTAGAGATACTTTTTCATCAACTTTTGCATTTTAATGTAAACAATCATATTTCGTAATATTTTGGGTCAGAAACATTTCATAGTACCATAATATGTCCAAATATGTGAAAAGATTCAAATTGGAGTAGGTCGGGCAACTGATTATATGAATTTGTTAGAAAAACCACTTTCCTTTGCTCCTAGCGCCTTCTCGTTCGCTGTATAGCGTTTTGAGCGGATAAAGAGCACAAGTGTGTAAGGGGACACAGGATGAATGCGAACTAGATTTGTTATTGTACTTTTGATGAAAAGTGACTTTCTAGACATAAAATGTCACTTTTTTCACCTTATCATACTTTTTCATCAACTTTTGCATTTTAATGTAAACAATCATATTTCATAATATTTTGGGTCAGAAACGTTTCATAGTACTATATTATGTCTAACTAACTTGAGACGTGAACTGATCAAATGTGACGTGACGAAAGAAGAACGACTCGGATCGGGAGGTGAACTAACAGACTGCTAATGCTAAGCAATTAATCAATCATTTCTGTTTCTCATAATTCGGCCTCGGTTGCATTAGCCTATAGTTTATTTTTTATTCCAAATGTGATCAATGTTTGCGTAAGTACTAGAGGTGTTGGGGAGTTTAACATGTAACATTTTAACTTTATTCTGCTGAAATGAACGAAATGATGCAAAAAAGAGTCGTTCATTTTGCTGAACGAGATTCAAAGATCCGAGTCAGTAAAATGATCCGAACTGTCTTGTGTTAAGTATGCAAGTCTTTGAACGTAATTTATTTTTATATATATATATATATATATATATATATATATATATAATAACCTCTCATTTTCTGATGCTCCTGCTTCCACTGTAATGCTCCCTGATTAGCTTTGCTTACAATATCAATATGTATATGAACCGCTGGCCATGAAATTTCTCAAGAGATTTGGTGAGAATCTATTACTCTGGTCCTGATCTTGCTTGTGTACACTGTTTATTACATTTTTGAATGACTTTTCTTTTCCTCATAGAATTACTTTAGGCACTGATAGAACTGTTCTGTAATGACGGAAGATCAGCGCAGAATTCACCAGACTTGTGTCGATGGACCTGAGCAAGTCCTTTTATGAGGGTCTTGACAAACACGCCTCAAAGCTGCTGTATTTGTACCCCTCGAGGCGCCATGCAGACATCACAGAAAGGAGTGCCATACTGGAGAGCCTGGATAAAAATGTGAGTAGGTTTATTTCAAGTGAACTTGTTTTGTAAATACTGTGGTCATTTCCTTTCTTGCTATTTCTCTTGTCCTGCATAATTTTTATATAAAACATTTGTACTTTTGAGGCATCAAATCACAGGAAGAGGGTTGCAGTACTGCTGGGGCTGCCACTGTCCATGCGGGAGAATCCATCTCAGTTCTTACAGATCTGTGAGGTAAGTGTCTGTGAGGAAAGTAAGATGTTGGAAGATATTCGGATAATGGAAGTCCACGTATTGATATGGAGTATTGATATCCACGTATTGATGGAGTTTACCTTGTTTTATTTTCATGAGAGATGATGAATTTCAGGACGTTGTACTGTATTTTTTTCAACCTTCTGATATTAATTCATCTTGTGTGATGACTAGTAAAGTTAAGATCGGTTCACTCATGCTGTTCTTAAGTCGCTGCGCTTGTGAGGATGTATGTGTGAAAGCACATTTTAAAGTTTGTCTTTGTTTTTAATACAGCACACAGATTCTGAAGAAGAGTTAATCAAGGGCGTGACTGTTGGAATCAGTACAGTTGTGGATGACGCGATGGACCCTATTCCGTGTGACTGTGGTGATGTAGCCCTTGTAATGGAAGAAGTTGTCGTTCTACGCAATCTTGGTGATGTACCAAATGCATTTGTCAACTTGATGGGATTGCTTTATGCACGTAACATAAACTACCCCACAAACTTCAAATACACCTTTGAGGTGATTCAGAGGCTGTTGCCTGCAGTGCACGAGTACATTCACTTAAAAATAATCTGCTCAAGTAGAGATGGTGTTATGCATTTCTTGTAAGAGAGATTTCATGTGGTGTTGTGTTGTGTATGTTACAGTTTCTATACCTAAACAGCATGACTTCAGTTTTGTTGTATATTTTCACCTTTAAACACTGGGCAATTGAAATGTAATGTTGTTAGGCAAAAACAGATTTCTGCTTGCTTTTTCTGTTTATTTTGAGAAATTCATGTAATTTCAAGTTCTGCTGACACCCGAGTCTGCTGACACGCACAGCCAAGCTCCGCCCATGCCCAAGGTTCACCTGGTAACCTCAGAGCCTCAGCTTCCCTGTTCAGCTGCGGTCGTCGCTCAGCCTCCCTGTTCAGCTGCGGTCGTCGCTCTGCCTCCCTACGCCGCCAAGAACCCCGGGCAGTTTCCTGGCTCTGTTTGGGACATTCAGCCCAGGGGGCCGGGGCCGCCAATGAAGTGGGATGACTCATGGCACTCGGGAGGGGGGTTCTGTCACGATTCCCCCTTGAAGCAGCGTGCTCTAAGCGTGAATGTGCGAGCACCTGCTTTTCCGTTGTTGACTGTAATGACATCTGGACACGTGTGTTTTGTTTATGTTTCTGTCTCCTCCCTGTTCTGTCATTGGCTGGGATTTCACGTGGGTCTGAATTGCTCTCAGCTGCTAGCGGTTTAGACGCTGATCATGTCCGCATATATACTGCGCGCCTCCCAGCACACAACGCGGAAGATTAAATGTTTAGAGTTAGTTTAGCTCGTGTCATAGTCATAGTCACGGTCCATGTTTAGAGTTAGTTTGCGTTGGATTATCCGCTTCCAGTCCCTCGTCATAGTTCGTTTCTTGTTTTGTTTATCGACCCTGTTTTCCGTGACCACGACCTAGATTCCTGCCTTGCCCCGTGTACGCTTGTTTGCCAATCGCCTGATCTCTTGCATGTTTATGGATTACGTTTTGGATCACGTTTTGAATTTGTCTGCCTGTCCCTCTTTCAAATAAACAACTGTTCATCCTGCACTTGCATCCGTCCTATCTCTGCTCCGTCACGATACGTGACGGTGACCTGCTCCAATATGACATTTTGTACATAATATACTTTGCAGGTTTCTGATGTAAAATGATACGAAATAGGATTGTTTACATTAAAATCCATTATATGATGATAATGTATGATAAAGGGGAAAATGTGAGAAGAAGTCTAGAAAGTCACTTTTCCTCAAAAGTGCTCTGACAAAGCGTGTTTTCATTCCTCCTGTGTGTGCAGACACACGGGGGCGCTACACTGGCTTAAATCACTATACAGTGAGTTTCACGCCGCTGGGAGCAAGGGAAAATAGTTTTCTAACAAATTCAGTATCATATGTTTCACATGTTCATGATTTAATATGATTCTTTGACATGTTTCTGACTCAATATTAGATGTTTAACTTGTTTACATAAAGCCCACCCCATTTCTCCAAAAGATGTTTTATTATTATTATTATTTAATTAAGTTATTTTTATTTTTGCTCATGCAGTATAAAAGAACAAAGTAATGGTACTTCAAAAAAAAGTAAATTGTTATTATATCAACAACAAAAAATCAAATGTAACAGATGTGCATTGTAAAGGTTTCAGCTCTACTCAGTGAAAATGGAGGGGACATAACAGGTCTTAATACAGATTATAACCCAGATCTAAGTCTAATCAACACTTACATCTAACCACAAAGTTACGTTGACACTGACGTGAGGAACAGATGCAGGAGTAACAGAAGTGGGTGGGCTTGTCGTAGTGCATGGTCTTCTTATAGGAGATCCTCACGGGGGTTGGTCCTATAGGAGATAGCCTCCTCACGGGGGTTGGTCTTCTTATAGGAGATAGCCTCCTCACGGGGGTTGGTCTTCTTGTAGGAGATGTTCTTCTTAAAAGGGATGAGAATCTCAAAAAGGGGATGGGCTTCTAAAAGGGGGTGTGATTCTCAAAGGGGATGGGCTTATTACAGGAAAGGGTGTGATTCTTAGAGCAGATAGGCCTGGTAAAGGGGACGGGCTTCTCGAAGGACTTCTAAAAGGCACCTCATGCTCATCACCACCATTTTGCTCCTCCTCATGCTGGTCAGGCATGTGGACGTCATCCTCGTAGTCACTCTCCACGGTGTTGTAGTACAGCTCGTCGGCAGCAAACGGCGGATCAGAAGATGTATCCTCCCTCCGTGTTCCTGTATCAAAAGAGATGAAGAGACAGTGAGACACATCTGCACGTCTCGTAAAAGGAACCAGAAAATCCTCCCTCTAAACTGTCCTTTTCACAAAACGTATTTACACAAGTTAATGGTAAATTACTGTCATCTTCCTATAACGGTGCATACATCCTCAGTTTCTCCGTTCTAGCTGCATGTAGAGGTGTTCGATACGGGTGTCACAGTGTCACGACTTCACCGTTAGTCACGGCATATAATCACACACTTACCTCACTGCTCACTTTCCCCCTTGCCAACAAACAGAATAAAACACATTTCTGTCTATTACTGTTTTTTTCTGATCTCTAACGGTTCTTATCCCTTTTATGTCCATCTGTGGCTCCCCAAAAACTCTTCCCACCCTCTTTCTCCTAAATCACACAACTCCTAACTTCATCACACATCGACGGCTATGAAGAACAAATCATCGCTGACCAGAATTAAACCAAACTACTCTATATTTTGCCTAAGCAGCACTGCACACTGGTCAGATTTATGATTATATATTTATTTATTGCTCAGTTAGCTGCATTTCCTCACAGCAGCTCTCTCTCTCTCTCTCTCTCTCTCTCTCTCTCTCTCTCTCTCTCTCTCTCTCAGCTTATAACACCTTTAACAATACTTTTCGTTCTCAAAAATATCTTAGAAACAAGAACAATTAGGAAATTTTATTTGCTTTAGTTAAATTCTATACGATTATACTATTCACTGTAGCAAACTTTAGTTAAACTTTTAGTAAACTTTAATATAGAAATAGCTGACTTTTCTACCAAGATAGTAAACACAAAACCAAACTGTTTCATATATCTGATTAAAATTTATATATATATATATATATATATATATATATATATATATATATATATATATATATATATATATACACACACACACACACACACACACACAGTATCTCACAAAAGTGAGTACACCCCTCACATTTTTGTAATTATTTGATGATATCTTTTGATGTGACAACACTGAAGAAATGACACTACAATGTAAAGTAGTGAGTGTACAGCTTGTGTAACAGTGTAAATTTGCTGTCCCTTCAAAGTAACTCAACACACAGCCATTAATGTCTAAACCGCTGGCAACAAAAGTGAGTACACCCCTAAGTGAAAATGTCCAAATTGGGTCCAAAGTGTCAATATTTTGTGTGGCCACCATTATTTTCCAGCGCTGCCTTAACCCTCTTGGGCATGGAGTTCACCAGAGCTTCACAGGTTGCCACTGGAGTCCTCTTCCACTCCTCCATGACAAAATCACGGAGCTGGTGGACATTAGAGACCTTGTGCTCCTCCACCTTCCGTTTGAGGATGCCCCACAGATGCTCAATAGGGGTTAGGTCTGGAGACATGCTTGGCCAGTCCATCACCTTCACCCTCAGCTTCTTTAGCAAGGCAGTGGTCGTCTTGGAGGTGTATTTGAGGTCGTTATCATGCTGGAATACATGCTGGGAGCATGCTCTGCTTCAGTATGTCACAGTACATGTTGGCATTCATGGTTCCCTCAATGAACTGTAGCTCCCCAGTGCCGGCAGCACTCATGCAGCCCCAGACCATGACATGTTTTTCAGTACAAACCTATAGTTATACATTTTTATTTCATATGTCTATTACATTATCCAGTCAGTACAAAAAACATTTCAGATTCCTAAACATTAGTTTCCCAGCACAAAATTAAATGTTACAGAAAAATGTTTGTATGTCAGTAAAGAAAGCAGCATATTATGTAAGAGACACTTTTCAGACAAAAAAAAAAACAACATAATGAAGACTGCTGGGTTTTGCTGCAAAAATAAGAAACAAGTGCGACAGTCAAAGTCTCCAGAAGAACCGTGACTGGTTCTGCAAGATGCTCAATAAAACCTACATCTCATTTCCTTATAAAACTGCACTAATAGTATGGGAGACTACTATTTTTTAAGCAAAGGGTCATCACAACAAATATTTACTGTTTACTGTTTACTGATTTTTATATTATGTTTAAAAAATATAGAAACATTTCATTGGATTATTGTTGAAGGCATGTTTGCTCTACAGCATTTCTTTGAATGTGACTTTTGTACAGTACGGTGTGTGTATATATGTACAGTACTATGTGTGTATATATGTACAGTACTATGTGTGTATATATGTACAGTACTGTGTGTATATATGTACAGTACTGTGTGTATATATGTACAGTACGGTGTGTGTATATGTACAGTACTGTGTGTGTATATATGTACAGTACTGTGTGTGTATATATGTACAGTACGGTGTGTGTATATGTACAGTACTGTGTGTGTATATATGTACAGTACGGTGTGTGTATATGTACAGTACTGTGTGTGTATATATGTACAGTACTGTGTGTGTATATATGTACAGTACGGTGTGTGTATATGTACAGTACTGTGTGTGTATATATGTACAGTACTGTGTGTGTATATATGTACAGTACGGTGTGTGTATATGTACAGTACTGTGTGTGTATATATGTACAGTACTGTGTGTGTATATATGTACAGTACGGTGAGTGTATATGTACAGTACTGTGTGTGTATATATGTACAGTACTGTGTGTGTATATATGTACAGTACGGTGTGTGTATATGTACAGTACTGTGTGTGTATATATGTACAGTACTGTGTTTGTATATATGTATAGATTGTGTGTATATGTACAGTACTATGTGTGTATATATGTACAGTACTGTGTGTGTATATGTACAGTACTGTGTGTATATATGTACAGTACTGTGTGTATATATGTACAGTACAGTGTGTGTATATATGTACAGTACTGTGTGTATATATGTACAGTACGGTGTGTGTATATATGTACAGTACTGTGTGTGTATATGTACAGTACTGTGTGTATATATGTACAGTACTGTGTGTGTATATATGTACAGTACTATGTGTGTATATATGTACAGTACTGTGTGTGTATATGTACAGTACTGTGTGTATATATGTACAGTACTGTGTGTGTATATATATGTACAGTACGGTGTGTGTATATATGTACAGTACTCTGTGTGTATATATGTACAGTACTGTGTGTGTATATGTACAGTACGGTGTGTATATATGTACAGTACGGTGTGTGTATATATGTACAGTACTCTGTGTGTATATATGTACAGTACTATGTGTATATATATGTACAGTACTGTGTGTGTATATGTACAGTACTGTGTGTGTATATATGTACAGTACTATGTGTGTATATATGTACAGTACTGTGTGTGTATATGTACAGTACTGTGTGTATATATGTACAGTACGGTGTGTGTATATATATGTACAGTACGGTGTGTGTATATATGTACAGTACTCTGTGTGTATATATGTACAGTACTGTGTGGGTATATGTACAGTACGGTGTGTATATATGTACAGTACTGTGTGTGTATATATGTACAGTACGGTGTGTGTATATATGTACAGTACTGTGTGTATATGTACAGTACTGTGTGTGTATATATGTACAGTACTGTGTGTGTGTATATATGTACAGTATGGTGTGTGTATATATGTACAGTACTGTGTGTGTGTATATGTACAGTACTGTGTGTGTATATATGTACAGTACGGTGTGTGTATATATGTACAGTACAGTGTGTGTATATAGGTACAGTACTGTGTGTGTATATATGTACAGTATGGTGTGTGTATATATGTACAGTACTGTGTGTGTGTATATGTACAGTACTGTGTGTGTATATATGTACAGTACGGTGTGTGTATATATGTACAGTACGGTGTGTGTATATATGTACAGTACAGTGTGTGTATATATGTACAGTACGGTGTGTGTATATATGTACAGTACTCTGTGTGTATATATGTACAGTACAGTGTGTGTATATATGTACAGTACAGTGTGTGTGTATATGTACAGTACTGTGTGTGTATATATGTACAGTACGGTGTGTGTATATATGTACAGTACAGTGTGTGTATATAGGTACAGTACTGTGTGTGTATATATGTACAGTATGGTGTGTGTATATATGTACAGTACTGTGTGTGTGTATATGTACAGTACTGTGTGTGTATATATGTACAGTACGGTGTGTGTATATATGTACAGTACGGTGTGTGTATATATGTACAGTACAGTGTGTGTATATATGTACAGTACGGTGTGTGTATATATGTACAGTACGGTGTGTGTATATATGTACAGTACTGTGTGTGTATATTTGTACAGTACTGTGTGTGTATATATGTACAGTACGGTGTGTGTATATATGCACAGTATGGTATGTGTATATATATATATATATATATATATATATATATATATATATATATATATATATATATATATGTCTGTACATTATACCTACGGTCTTGAAGGAAACATGAATTCTGCTCTCTACCAGAAAATCCTAAAAGAGAATTAGGATTCTCGGTCTTCAGTCCATAATATGAAAGTCAAGCGCTGCAAGACAATGATCCAAAGCATAGGAGTAAGTCCAAGTACTAGAAGTAAGTGAAAGTCTGATCTCCAGTTATTAGAAATGTTTGGTTGCAGTTATTATTGCAGTTATGCTAAAGGTGGCACAACCAGATTTTAAGTTTCAGGGGGCAGTTCATTTTTCACGTTGCTGATAGCTGTAGCTGTTGGATAACTTTTTTAAAAGTATTGTTTATAAAATTGATTATAAAATACTATTATTAACCTATAAAGCACTAAGTGGTCTCGTGCCACAGTATCTAAGCGACCTTTTGGTTTTATATGATCCGCCACGCCTACTTAGGTCAAAAGATGCAGGCTACTTGATGGTACCTCGAATAGTGAAGGCTACAGCAGGGGGAAGAGCTTTCTCTTATAGAGCCCCACAGTTATGGAACAGTCTTCCTATTAGTGTTCGGGACTCAGACACAGTCTCAGTGTTTAAGTCTAGGCTTAAAACGTATTTGTTTACTCAAGCCTGACTCTATTATGCTAATTCACAGTCCTAATAATCTTTTCTCTCCCTCTCTCCTTCTGTCGAGCCACACATGAATTTATGGAGATACTAGAGATCCTGATCCTTTCTGCCTCTGGATGGAGCTCTCATCTACTCCAAATCCAGATTGCTGGGACTACGGCTGCTCCTAACGCCATACAGACTTCATATAAATCCATAATGAACTTTTTCACACTAACTGTTGTTGCCCAGATGAGGACAAGTTCCCTTCTGAGTCGGGTTCCTCTCAAGGTTTCTTCCTCTTAAAACATCTCAGGGAGTTTTTCCTCGCCACCGTCGCCACTCAGTGGCTTGCTCAGTTGGGATAAATTCGCACCTTTAATATCTGTATACCATGTTGATATTTCTATAAAGCTGCTTTGAGACAATGTCTATTGTAAAAAGCGCTATACAAATAAAACTGAATTGAATTGAAATGAATTGTATTATATTTAATAGTATTTTATATCTATCTATTTCTCTCTCTCTCTCTCTCTCTCTCTCTCTCTCTCTCTATATATATATATATATATATATATATATATATATATATATAATATGCTGAATTTTTCAGTAAAAACATTTTTTAATGTAAGAAAACATAAAAACCAAGCAGTCAGCCATTAGCATTGATGCATTCTGCCCCATCTGAGTCCTACTGTACTTTTACTGCTCCATGTGTCAGTTTTAGTCATGAAGCATTGTGATTTATCTAGCATGAAGTATCTTGTAAATAAGGTTTAGAAAAATGCTATATAAATAAAGATTTAATTACCACAGAGATTACATTTACAAATATTTAAGCGACGGTAAAAACATTTTGAAGATAGTCATAACAACCGCTGTACTCACCTGTTTTTTCCCAATCTTTTTACCCGTTCCAATCCACTGTAACGACACTTTACTATGAAATTTATTCTTTAAATCATTATAATAATCATTATTAGTATGGTGGCTTAGTGGTTAGCACATTTGCCTAGCACTTCTGGGGATGGGGGTTCGACTCCTGCTTCCACCCTGTGTGTGTGGAGTTTGCATGTTCTCCCCGTGCTTCAGTGGTTTCCTCCGAGTACTCCAATTTCCTCCCCAAGTTCAAATAGATTAGGTTCCACTTTATTGTCATTAAGCAGTTTGTGTGAGATTGTTCACATTCACCCCATTAATTATTTGCAATATACCACAAGTCACATGTTCAACAGGATGTTGTATCATCTGACTTTCCTGAAGATCATGTGAAGAAGAAAACCATGTTCTGTAATTTAAAAATTTTTTATAACAAAACTTAACCCTGTTGCGTTCAACCCTGTTTCTCATTTAAGAGCAAAATGCAGCCATTTTCTGCAAAGAAACATGATAAAAATGAGATTGATGCCCGAGATGGATGAACCTTTTTTTGAATGATTAAATGCATGTTTTCTTATATTTGCTCTTCACTCATTTATTCATTCATCTTCAGTAAACGCTGCATCATGATCGGGGTCGAGGTGGGTCCGGAGCCTATCCTGGGAACACTGTGCGTGAAGTGGGAGAAGTCATCCTTGACGGAATAACAGACCAGCACAGGGCACCACGCACACACGTACAGTGCATATGCATTAATATCAATTTACCTATAACCAACCCACCTATTTGTATGCTTTCAGTCAGTGGGAGGAAACCAAAGAACCCAGAGGAAACCCACACAAACACAAAAACAAGAGAATATGCAAAACTCAAGACCCAGACAATAACCCAAGCTCAGGATTGAACTCAGGCCCTGGGGAGGTGAGGAGGTTGTCTAGGTTGTTTCTAGGCAACCTATCCTACAGGGTCACGGGGAACCTGGACCTGGATGGTGGATGACAGGGTGCCAGTCCATCGCAGGACACAATCACATACACACACACACACACACACACACACACACACACACACACATTCATACACTACAGACACTTTAGACATGCCAATCAGCCTACCATGCATGACTTTGGACTGGGGGAGGAAACCGGAGTACCCGGAGGAAACCCCCACCGCACGGGGAGAACAGGCAAGCTCTGCACACACAGGGCAGCGGCAGGAAACGAACCCCCGACCCTGGAGGTGTGAGGCGAACCCTCTGCCTAGCGTTACAAGGGTTAAATGCACCACAATCATGAAATCAGCCCGACCCTAGATAGTATACAGTGTGTACTTGAGTATGTAGTACCTTAGTGTTCAATTTGAAACGTTACCTAACTTTTTTATCTTGAACAGAAATGACAAATAAGTAGCACAATATTTCATGTCACTGAACTGCACCAAAACAACACCCACAGGAAGCACCATATACAGTAAAACCACAACTGAAAGGAAAAACAAGTGTCCAGTAGCCCACCCTTCATTTTTTTGGTAAATTTAATACATCATCCGAGTCTCAGAAGTACAACGCATCTCACTAAACTTCCCAGTGTGAGCACACCACTCGCACTAAAAGTATCCAAAGTGACACAGCATTAGTAATATGTTTTGGATGGAATGGAGTACATAATTGAGGTAACTTCTGCCAAAATGACTGATTATAACTTCTAAATATTAATTACTACATATGTTTCCATTGACTGGTTTTCAGAAATGGCAAGAGAACATGCATTTCCATCAACTAATGGTTATGTAGAATATCCTGAAAAGAAAGTGACACAATAATGTGAGCAGTACAAGGCAGCTGGTCATAGAGACACAGGAGCACACACACTTGCTGGCACTATTTACTCAGAAATGTGCCTTTTAATGCTTGATTCGCCTCAGTTGTTTCACACCACCCCATCGTAGATCATTTTCCTATAAAAGCACACCAGAACGTTTTATACCTTAATTATGACAATTTTCTCCTCCTCAGCCAAGAGTCAAAATAAATAAATAAATTACATACTTTTTAAAAGTATAATAAATAATAAACTTAATATTAACATGTTTTCCAAATATCCGTTCATAGATTTAAAAAATTGTGACGATAAAACCACCAGGATTGAAGAAATATGGCCGTGGATGCAACTCAAGTGTGATAGTATGTAACAGCTGATAGTGATGCTCTGTGGTATGGAGTGTTTATAAGAAGACGGACAGGACATTAAAAAAGTTCACAACCAATAAAATTTATCCAGGTATATAATTACAATTATGTACATTATCCTGTAACAAGGAAATATTAAAATAGACATATTTTTAGAACCATCGTTCAAAAGGCGTGTTGTAAAAAATAGGTTTTGTTGTGATCTCACATTAAAACTGTAAAAGTATGCTTTCTTTTTCTAACGAGAAGACGCATCAATGCGGTTTTCTCTCAATGTGTGCGAGACACAACGGGCAACATGGAGGAAGTGAGTGTTACTAAGAAGACGACAACGTTGACCGTACACTCGTATATGTCCTATCTGAATCCTCTCTGGGGGTTGGGGTTTATTAAGTCATAATGTAAGTGCCTGTCTTAATGATCTGTTCTTCTTTTTTGATCATGATCCTCTTGACATTCATCATGCCTTGTTGAGTGAATTCTGATGCTATTTCAGTCTCATCCATGTCATATCACTCTCTAGTGCATATAACTCCTTTGCTGCTGTTCAATGATGGGTGATAAAATGCCTTTATCGGTACATTTGCCAGCATATTTGCACGCATGATGTTTTCAACATGGCTTTTCTTGGAGCATTCTACTAGGATTTGTCCGGATCCTAGCTTTTTTAACATCTTTAACTGCTCCTGCTATGCCTGTAATGATTTTCTGTATTGCAAATGGAGACAATTTTGTAAGAGGCATGTCTGTTGTTTGTGACCCTAGCAGTATAAATCTCTGCCAGTTTTCACTCTTTTGAAAGTAAATACATCCAGTACCTGAATCATCATCCAATGTCTGTTCTATCATCTGTCGTTTTGTTTTATTTTTTTGTTAGCCATGTTTGTATTTTTAAATCTCACCACTCCTGCTCCCCACCCACCTCCGAGCCCAGCAAGGTGATGCACAGAGCTGTGGTCATCCTCCGGATATGCACCAAGGATACAGGGGTGATCTACTTGAGCAAAGGGAACAAAATATTCATTCTACTCAATTAAGACCCTAAGCCTGAGCCCTTTCTGGTACATCTTGACTAGACGATTTGTTGGAGCGGGTACTTCCAACCTCCCGTCTATGTGAATTCGAAGCCAAAGAATTGTGTTGGATCTGAGTCAGCCACAGCATGCACGTTCCTCAAATATCAGGTTCTCGTCCTCTCCAAACACGGGTTGCAACTTACGGCAAATAAGTCGCCTCATTTGCTGCCTTTTACGATCAGCAAGAGGATGCTAGCGACCTATTCTTCCCCGGGTCCCCAGGTGTGCACTGATAGTGTAACTAACATTACTTAATTGAATTTTATATTCCTAAACCAATAGTGATGATTATGGTAGTAAAGATATATTCTGTATTTAGTCATATAGTCTATATTTGGCCATCAACACATCAATGACTGGACAATAAAAGATATTAAAAAAGAAATAAAATTATGTAGGGAATTTAGCCAGCGGTGGGCGGAGCACAGACACACAGGAGGGCGTTTCAGTGTTATGTGATCTTTATTTAAGGCTATCGGTGAGGGGACTGCGGGTATGTGTGCGTTTGTGTGTGTGTGGGTTGAAGTGCGATCGGGTGGTGAGGGTCTCAGCCGTCGTCGGTTACAGTCAAGGGGGGGCGGAGCCATCACTCGAGTCGGAGTCACCTAAAACCAGGAAAAAACACACAACAGTGATTAGCAGACATGCGCGCGTCGGCAAAATTGCATAAAACACGCCAGAGATCCGCGCTCATGCTCGGAGACACTTCTCTCCCTTTTCGAGTGGAATATCGTCCTTTTATACTCTCCCCTCACTTGCTGGATGGTGGAATTCTTCCACGCGGTGCACCATTCATGAGCCGTGAGTGTGTCGGCGGCCCCGCCCCGCCACCACATGCTCTCTGGCCGTCCAAAACATTCGGTGGCGCTGAAGTGGAACTGTCTCTTCCGCGTCACCGCGGGAGGAGCGATCTTTGTTTCCTGTGTGCCGGCCGCCGGCCTGTCGCCACAGTACCCCCCCAGCTCCGAGCCCACTGCCGTCGTGTGTCGGGCCCACAGTGCATTCCGTCGCGAGAGGCCATCTGCATTCCCATGGTGGGTCCCTGCCCGGTGCTGGACCTGAAAAGAGAAATCCTGCAATGAGAGGAACCATCGGGTTACCCTGGCATTCGTGTCATTGGCCTTGGCCATCCACTGCAGTGGGGCGTGGTCTGTCACCAGGACGAAGTGCCGACCAGCCAGGTAGTATCGCAGCTCTTCGATGGCCCACTTTATCGCCAGGGCTTCTCTTTCCACGGCCGCATACTTCCTCTCAGCTGGGGACAACTTTCGACTGATATAAAGGACCGGGTGTTCCTCTCCGTCGAAGGTCTGCGAGAGAACAGCACCCAGCCCAGTCTCGGAGGCATCTGTGTGTACGGTGAATGGGAGGCCTAAGTCTGGGTTGCGTAGCACTGGGGCACTGATGAGGGCCTCCTTTAGGGCTTGGAACGCCTGCTCTGCCTCCGCAGACCATTTCACCCTTTCCAGCTGGCCTCGATTTTCTTCGCCTGTGGCTTCAGCATACCCCGGCCAATACGGTAGCCCAGGTACTGTGCCTCGGTCAGGCCTAGGTGGCATTTCTTGGGGTTGGCTGTCAGCCCGGCCTTCCGGAGTTCCTTCAGAACCTCCCCCAGGTGGAACAGGTGGTCCGACCAAGTGGGGGAGTGGATAACTACGTCGTCTAGGTAGGCGGCTGCGAACATACGGTGGGGTCGCAGGACAATGTCCATCAGCCGTTGGAACGTTGCGGGCGCCCCGTGTAGCCCGAAGGGGAGAACCCGGTACTGCCAGTGACCGGTGGCCGTGCTGAAGGCCGTCTTCAGCCTTGCGTCTGGAGCCAGCGTGACTTGCCAGTAGCCTTTCGTTAGGTTCAAGGTAGATATGAACCAGGCCCTCCCCAGTCGCTCCACGAGGTCATCTACTCGGGGGAGGGGATAGCTATCGAACTCGGAGACCTGGTTCAGCTATATATATATATATATATATATATATATATATGAAATGTGTCCTAGCTTATTATCTAGTTCTTCATCTGTGTGGTTCAGCAACTGCTGCACAACTAATAGGAAAGAAAAATGTCTTTGCACATATTTACGTGTATTTATCTAAAGCAAATAAAATCTCCTAATTGTTCTTGTTTCTAAGATATTTTTGAGAACGAAAAGTATTGTTAAAGGTGTTATAAGCAGAGAGAGAGAGAGAGAGAGAGAGAGAGAGAGAGAGAGAGAGAGAGCTGCTGTGAGGAAATGCAGCTGACTGAGCAATAAATAAATAAATAATCATAAATCTGACCAGTGTGCAGTGCTGCTTAGGCAAAATATAGAGTAGTTTGGTTTAATTCTGGTCAGCGATGATTTGTTCTTCATAGCCGTCGATGTGTGATGAAGTTAGGAGTTGTGTGATTTAGGAGAAAGAGGGTGGGAAGAGTTTTTGGGGAGCCACAGATGGACATAAAAGGGATAAGAACCGTTAGAGATCAGAAAAAAACGGTAATAGACAGAAATGTGTTTTATTCTGTTTGTTGGCAAGGGGGAAAGTGAGCAGTGAGGTAAGTCTGTGATTATATGCCGTGACTAACGGTGAAGTCGTGACACTGTAACACCCGTATCGAACACCTCTACATGCAGCTATAACGGAGAAACTGAGGATGTATGCACCGTTATAGGAAGATGACAGTAATTTACCATTAACTTGTGTAAATACATTTTGTGAAAAGGACAGTTTAGAGGGAGGATTTTCTGGTTCCTTTTACGAGACGTGCAGATGTGTCTCACTGTCTCTTCATCTCTTTTGATACAGGAACACGGAGGGAGGATACATCTTCTGATCCGCCGTTTGCTGCCGACGAGCTGTACTACAACACCGTGGAGAGTGACTACGAGGATGACGTCCACATGCCTGACCAGCATGAGGAGGAGCAAAATGGTGGTGATGAGCATGAGGTGCCTTTTAGAAGTCCTTCGAGAAGCCCGTCCCCTTTACCAGGCCTATCTGCTCTAAGAATCACACCCTTTCCTGTAATAAGCCCATCCCCTTTGAGAATCACACCCCGTTTTAGAAGCCCATCCCCTTTTTGAGATTCTCATCCCTTTTAAGAAGAACATCTCCTATAAGAAGACCGACCCCCGTGAGGAGGCTATCTCCTATAAGAAGACCGACCCCCGTGAGGAGGCTATCTCCTATAAGAAGACCGACCCCCGTGAGGAGGCTATCTCCTATAAGAAGACCGACCCCCGTGAGGAGGCTATCTCCTATAAGAAGACCGACCCCCGTGAGGAGGCTATCTCCTATAAGACCAACCCCCGTAAGGAGGCTATCTCCTTTAAGAAGACCATGCACTGCGACGTGAATTTCTCAAAATAAACAGAAAAAGCAAGCAGAAATCTGTTTTTGCCTAACAACATTACATTTCAATTGCCCGGTGTTTAAAAGTGAAAATATACAACAAAACTGAAGTCATGCTGTTTAGGTATAGAAACTGTAACATACACAACACAACACCACATGAAATCTCTCTTACAAGAAATGCATAACACCATCTCTACTTGAGCAGATTATTTTTAAGTGAATGTACTCGTGCACTGCAGGCATCAGCTCCGATGTTCATGAACAGCCTCTGAATCACCTCAAAGGTGTATTTGAAGTTTGTGGGGTAGTTTATGTTACGTGCATAAAGCAATCCCATCAAGTTGACAAATGCATTTGGTACATCACCAAGATTGCGTAGAACGACAACTTCTTCCATTACAAGGGCTACATCACTGCAGTCACACGGAATAGGGTCCATTGCGTCATCCACAACTGTACTGATTCCAACAGTCACGCCCTTGATTAACTCTTCTTCAGAATCTGTGTGCTGTATTAAAAACAAAGACAAACTTTAAAATGTGCTTTCACACATACATCCTCACAAGCTCAACGACTTAAGAACAGCATGAGTGAACCGATCTTAACTTTACTAGTCATCACACAAGATGAATTAATATCAGAAGGTGGAAAAAAAAATACAGTACAACGTCCTGAAATTCATCATCTCTCATGAAAATAAAACAAGGTAAACTCCATCAATACGTGGATATCAATACTCCATATCAATACGTGGACTTCCATTATCCGAATATCTTCCAACATCTTACTTTCCTCACAGACACTTACCTCACAGATCTGTAAGAACTGAGATGGATTCTCCCGCATGGACAGTGGCAGCCCCAGCAGTACTGCAACCCTCTTCCTGTGATTTGATGCCTCAAAAGTACAAATGTTTTATATTCAAATTATGCAGGACAAGCGAAATAGCAAGAAAGGAAATGACCACAGTATTTACAAAACAAGTACACTTGAAATAAACCTACTCACATTTTTATCCAGGCTCTCCAGTATGGCACTCCTTTCTGTGATGTCTGCATGGCGCCTCGAGCGGTACAAATACAGCAGCTTTGAGGCGTGTTTGTCAAGACCCTCATAAAAGGACTTGCTCAGGTCCATCGACACAAGTCTGGTGAATTCTGCGCTGATCTTCAGTCATTACAGAACATCAAACAAACATGACACAGAAACATGTTAAACACTGCAACAAAAAAAAAACACTCATTTGTATTTTCACAGTGCAGGTCAAAGGTCATAAGGTTCCATTCCAAAGTACTACAGCACTGCTGTACAATGTAGCCAAGTCCATAAAGTTACACGTTACTTTAGGTAAAAGAACAAAAAAAATGCAAGTTTAATCATTTTTTCATATTGGATATGACAAAAAAGACAGTTCTATCAGTGCCTAAAGTAATTCTATGAAGAAAAGAAAAGTCAATCAAAAATGTAATAAACAGTGTACACAAGCAAGATCAGGAGCAGAGTAATAGATTCTCACCAAATCTCTTGAGAAATTTCATGGCCAGCAGTTCATATACATATTGATATTGTAAGCAAAGCTAATGAGGGAGCATTACAGTGGAAGCAGGAGCATCAGAAAATGAAAGGTTATTATATATATATATATATATATATATATATATATATATATATACATATATATATATATATATATATATATATATATATATATATATATATATATATATATATATATATATATATAAATAACGTTCAAAGACTTGCATACTTAACACAAGACAGTTCGGATCATTTTACTGACTCGGATCTTTGAATCTCGTTCAGCAAAATGAACGACTCTTTTTTGCATCATTTCGTTCATTTCAGCAGAATAAAGTTAAAATGTTACATGTTAAATTCCCCAACACCTCTAGTACTTACGCAAACATTGATCACATTTGGAATAAAAAATAAACTATAGGCTAATGCGACTTATGAGAAACAGAAATGATTGATTAATTGCTTAGCATTAGCAGTCTGTTAGTTCACTTCCCGATCCGAGTCGTTCTTCTTTTGTCACGTCACATTTGATCAGTTCACGTCTCAAGTCTTCAGGCTCGAGGCATTCGTTCATCACGTGACTGTCCCATATTCTGAATGCAGTGGGGCTGTGAAGTGATGAACGAACGACTCGAACCAAAGACTCCAGAGGTGAACTAATCATTTCTGTTTCCGGTACAGAACCTATGGGGATGTGGCTGCGCATGCGCGTTCAAAAATTAACGGATCACTCTCTGAGACAACTCGCTGTTCCCGAATCATATTAAAGATTCGTTCAAAATGAACGATTCCTTCACGAACGACACATCACTACGCAGTGCGCCAGCACTTAATTAAGTTCTCTCTCACAGTTTTTGCTCTTGTAACACCACGCACTTCCCGCTCTGTATTCTCGCATTCACATTAAAAAATAAAATAGATAAATAAACACTGAATGTGGTACACACACATATTTACATATTGTGATATTTAGCAATATCTCATTATATCTGAATATATGGCATTTCATAGGTATATACATGCACTACATATACATGTTTACATGGTAGTTTATTAATCAGAGTATTGTCTTAATCGGGTTAATAGTGGAGTATTGTTGTCCATGTAAACGCACTGATTGACTCCCTTCCATACAGACAGCAATACACCATGACATCAACACACGATGACATCACGACCTATGACATCAAATTCTAAATTACAAATTTGTTTTGATTCAAACCGGTCAGTGATCATTGTTGTCCACAAAACCTGAGAAGACGCACACAGCCCAACCAGGAGACCAAATTGTTGTGGAAATCATCAAAGAAACACTCACAGACCTCTGACGTCCTCTGAAGGTAAAAAAAAAGGTTTATTACAGAAAGATGGTTAAAACAGGATAGAATGAAGCAGGATAGATTAATGAGAGCGCTCTGAAGCGCTTGTGCTGAACCATTACTGTAGATATGAAACGCAGAGCACGACACACTTTTGTGTACCGATCTAACTGACATGACATGGCCTTCTTAGGCCTTATCCTCTGATGAGAATGAAACAGAACAAGAACAACACTATTACAAAGTAAAAATGAATCATTTCCCTCACAGGTGTACCCCGCCTGGTGCCCGATGCTCCAGGTTTCCCGACACCCAGTAGTAAAGCGGTATAGAAAATGGATGGATATACATTTTATATTTCTCAATCAATCATTACAGTCTGTTAGGAACTTGGGAATTTCGGTAATATCCACTGAAAAGTTAAAAGCGTACGGCACAGCATTGTTTTGTCATAGGTTGATATCATCACACCTGAGTGATGAGCCCACATACATAAAAAGAAAAAGAAAAACAGACTGAAATTCCATCAAAATTTTCCGGATTATGGGTTTACCATATTGTAGTGTTACAACCTGGAACCTGGAACTGACTTTTATATTAAAGTGGGGGATCAGTACACACTAAAATAATACGTAATACAATAAAAACACAATTTGTTAAAAATATTTACAAAACAAAACATTACTTAAACAACAAAAACAAAAACATTACAGTTGTTATTTCGTAAGTATTCATCCCCGTTGCTGTGAAAGCCCTAAGTTCGTTGGAGAGACACAAGGCCACAGCTTCACATTTTTGGATTGCTAATGAAGAGTTATATATTAGCACATTTTGTCATAATTTTTGGCCTAAAGTTTTTTTTTCCTGCTAGAGAATAACAGAGACCCCGCGGGCGGTACGTTTGCCGCTGCTGACCTAAACGTTCACCGTTTCTCCTACAAAATATGCAGAATAGCATCGTCACTGTTTTCCGATACACGTTAATACACCAAGACTTTACTATGGGATCGAACGACGTCACAGGAACGGGTTACTCTGATTGGATAAATCCACGCGAGCTCATTGGATATTCATGAATTTGTCCGGCGCCTCCACCTGCCCAGTCTCCTGAATTTAAACGCTCGAGGCCGGTGCGTGTGCGTAACGGTCCCTGACCAGTTTTAACGGCTCTGAGAAGCGATAAGGGATCAGAGAACTATCAAAATACCACATAGCAGGTGTATGATCTCACATATAGGAAATATTTCACACGTGATCATGTGGCTCTTAGAAATTACTTTGGGTGTGTTTTTGTTTGAGTATTTAGGCTACGTCCAGGTTGCTTGACAGCTCTAACGGTCAATTTTGACAACATTAATGCTATAGCTTGTTATTGTTAATGATTTTCAGCTGTTACTGAAGATGAGTTAGTGCTATCTAGTTAGTGCTAGAGAGTAATTGCTACATTCAGTCTCCTTTTTTCTCCCTTCTGGCTACAGATCTTTTTAGCTGATATGGAAAACACTGATGCAACTTTTGGCACCTTCATCAACCCCAACTACTTCCCTGGAAAGTTGTGGCGTTTGGTGAACGATCCCCAGATTTGCTCAGTCTGGTGGGACGACAGCGGGGAAGGGATACTTGTTCATCAGGAAACATTCGAAGCCGAAGTGCTATTGTCCCAACCCACGCATTTGTCTGAGTACTTCAGGACAACTGACTTCATAAGTTTCGTTCGCCAGCTGAACCTTTACGGCTTCAAAAAACAACGCACGAACATCTCGGACAAGCAGTCGTACAACTCTTCGATTAAAGCCCAACTGCACCATTTTCAAAACCCGTACTTCAAACGGGATAAGCCCGAGCTTCTGCTCGATATAAAGCGACGCACGCCTCTCAATAAGGCCAAGCTCGCCGGCTTAAAGGCGACGGGCAGGACGCCCAGACGTTTCTATCACGTGATGCAGAATTCAGCACAGGAAACCTCTGGCTTAATGAGAACAGGTTGGTAGTGTTTCAACAAGCAGATGAAAAGAATAGACAGAATATATTCATTCATTCACTTCAGTAACAACTTTAGCCTGGTCAGGGTCATGACGGATCCAGGGCCTATCCCGAGAAAACTGGGCACCCTGAATGGGACGCCAGTTCATCGCAAAGCACCGTGCGCACACACACATTAACACACTCGTTCACACATAGTGCCAATTTACCATGAACACTCCACTTATAACCTGGAACCTGGAAGAAACCCACCTCAGCCCTAGTCCACAGGTTTCTCCGCCACTGTGCGCATTCTTTAAATCTGGAAACATTTTAGCCCATGTCCTTCGAAAGACTGGATAGAGGAATCCATTAGCCTTAAAATAAAAAAAAGATTATGCATATATAGGAATGTGTAGAAAAAAAGAGAAAATAGACAAATATAATGAGAAAGCGTACGTCGTTTTGCTAGTACAGTGCCAGCTAGATAACTTTGCGGCCTCCCTCATCATCTGTAGTTTTAGTTTATCAACTTACTTATCAATCTTGCTTGAACATCAGGGAACCCCTTACCACCATCCCTGTAATGTCCCTCAGCAGGAGCAGAGGAGCAACACACCTCATCACTCACAGTACGGATTTTACACACCAGGTGATGATTTAATACATTTTGACCCCTTTATAATAGCTGTGAGCTCAGCCTGAATTAGTATAAGCATTCGATCTGCACGCTACTTTAGTAAATACAGTAGTATAGTGCAATAGTGCATTATTCTGACGTGTAGTTTAATTGTAGGCAATTTAGGATGAAGCCCAGTCCATTGTTTCACAATTTCAGTGTTGGTGTTTCTATCTATCTATCTATCTATCTATCTATCTATCATCTGTCTATCTATCTATCTATCTATCTATCTATCTGTCTGTTTATCTGTCTGTCTATCTATCTATCTGTCTGTTTATCTGTCTGTCTATCTATCTATCTATCTATCTATCTGTCTATCTATCTGTCTGTCGTTCTGTCTGTCTGTCTGTCTATCTGTTTATCTGTGTGTCTGTCTATCTATCTATCATCTGTCTGTCTATCTATCTATCTATCTGTCTGTCTATCTATATTTTGTCCATTTTTAACAGATAAAAATGAAGATAACGATATCGATGTGATTCTGTGTTTTGATGTTAAACCTTCAGCGCATAATTCAGAGATTCAGAGTCTTCTAGTGAGTCATTCTAACAACTGTTATATGTTTAATGCCTGAACAACGTAGTTCTAAAGTTAGAAAAGAAAATAAATGCTGTAAACAAAAATAAATAAAAGCCCACAACGTGCGCATGCCAGATTTCACTATCTATTAACAGCTAATAATATCTATCTAGCAGCTAATATTTTACTTGGATGTGTCCCCTTTCACCAGCTCAAACTTCTCAGCATAAAATTAAAAGGGCTGTGGGAGTGTACAGGAGCGGGGTATCAACACCATTACAGTCCAGTGTCACAACATGATTGTCCTTCATGTCATTAGTCTGTACCTATAAGCAGGAAGTCCCACAATGCCTTGCAAAGAATGAACAAAAAACTGTGTGCAGAGGGGCTGCAGGAGCTGTGATATGGTTCCTGAATAATCTATCTTAGTGATGTGTTGTTTATGTCTTACCAAGAAATTAATGCTTTATTAACCTTCAATGTTTCCCACCCCCAGTGTATCAGCGCTGTAGCCCAGACGTCTTGGATTCAACAGTGCCATGCTCTCAACAACCAGCTGCTTCCTGCTCTCCTAGTGGCTATCACCCTGTAAGAACCGAGAAACCTTTTTAAGTTTATGTACCGCTCTGATCACTAAAAATGGCTAGTGTCGTTATTTTAGCCAGTGTAGGCACGTTAAGGTTTGATGGTACATGTTGCAGTATGAAGGGAATGCTGGGAGAACAGTCAAACAGTTAAAAGTAAAACCTCGGTGTGTAAATAATATTAATATGAATTCTCCCACTCATTGCTCAGGACTACTCAGTCGGATACGCTGATCCGATCGATCAGGATCCATACTGGAGAGCAGGTGATGTTCCAGAGTCCCGGACGAGTGACCTGGGCATAGAGAAAGAGGAACTGGACGCTATATTAGAGCTGGCGTTGGACATGCAGGTCAGATTAGATGATTTCCCATCAAGAACAGCCCCGAGTGTGTATCTGTGCTTACAGTGTAGTCAGAGCTGCCGTAGTACCATAAGGTCCAATAATCGGAATCCAGAACCAAGAACTGTTCACACGGTTCAAGAACATACAGTGCCCTCCACTAATATTGGCACCCTTGGTAAATATGAGTAAAGGATGCTGCGAAAATGTGTCTTTATTGTTGAGCCTTTTGACCTTTTGTTCAGCCTTCCTTGCTTATATTTACCAAGGGTGCCAATATTAGTGGAGGGCACTGTATGTGGTGTAAATTCCGTAGGTACGGAAAAACACTGACACCATAGTGTAACCATAAAATGTGTGCGGTGTAAATCAGTGTGTAGCCACCATTGTTAATCCGTATTATTCATTATATTCATTCCTTATTTCTGTTCTTGCTCCTGTTGTAAAATAATCAGCACATGACTGAACAAAACTTTTTCTTTTGTCACGAATTTGCAGTCAGAAGCTTATAGACTTGTTTGTGAGGTAATGGATTTGAGTTTATGGGTGCGTCTCAATCAGCTCCACAGGTCCGTAGTCAGGACACTGATCAGGGAGTGGACCATTTGAAGGACTGTCTCAATTGCGAAATCCTACCAGTGTGCACTGGCACGTTCGCTCCCTGAAAAATCCCACAATGCACCACGAAAACCAAGGAGCTTAGATGTTCACTATTTTCCCTTACTGAAAATGAGGCCATGATTTCAGAAGCCTCTCAGATCGAACAATGTGGCGGACGAACGCTGTTGTTGTAGATCTCAAATGGTTACTTACGTTAGCGATTTTTAACTTTATTTGACGTTCTATATATTGTTTATTTGAGTCTAACGACTTTAATGATTTTATAAAAATCTACTAACTAGTCTACGATCCTACTTGAAGTACCATGACAGACAGATGAATATGACATATAATATTAGAAAGACGTCCGTCCTGCATGTTGAGGTTACGTGCCAGTGGTGATGTTTTACAGCGCGAGTACGTAGTCATGTTACCGGAAACTGAGTCACCAGTGTCCTAATGTGTAGTGAGTCAGGGTCTTTACCAGTGCCCGAGCTCATGTACACCATATACTGATCCACCACCTAGGGATCGAGGGAGCTGATCGAGACGCACCCTACCGTATGTTTGTGTAATGTGAAGCGTTAATGTTGTTTTCTATATATTTGATTTATTCAGGATGAAGTTGATGTCCGGACGTTGCTGCAGCTATCACTCACCTGTTAAGACAGCTTGAGTGGGTGATACGAACCCGTAGTGGTGCTACGAAAAATAATCTGCCAAACAAAATGAATCAAAGAGACAGAGACTGAATGCAGTCGATACAAAAAAAAAATCATTTGTAAAATAGACATTTGATTGAATGACAGTTTACAGTTTTTATGTGTATTTTAGGAAAATATAAGATGTAAATTATGTCCAAGTCACTTGAGAGCATTACTGTAAATTAATGTAATCCTACAGCTCTCTAGATTATTTGTTGTAATAATAATAAGAAGGAGAATTGTGTTTCACATTTTTTAGACCTGAATGTTATAAATGTTAGGAAGATTTTTTATTTATTTTTTAATATCTTATCTTTTTTATTTATTCGTTTCAGGCATACTGTTTTAGTCTTTTTTACTCATGTACAAGCCGTTTATTTAGAAATGTGATATTTAGATATTTAAACAAAATCAAATTTCATATATCATGCAGTTTTAAGTCAAAAAATAAAGATATGGGATTGATGCATGAAAGGGTTCCTTATTATACTCTGGCACGAATACGACACCTTTGTGTTGCTATATGAGTAAGAAACATAAACACCCATGTGGCCGGTGTTAGCCGCTGGAACAATATCTACGACTCTGTGTAGACCAGCACACTGGCAGGTACACACACCACAGGAAAACTGCAAATATTTGCCTGTGCTAAGAGCGGCCTGTTCTCCTGAAGCTCTTATTTAATGAAGTATAACCTTGTTGAAGGACAAACAGTTGGAGCTGTTTTAGTGATGTTTTAGTGTTGTAGCTCTATAGCTCTCTAGATTATTTGTTGTAATAATAAGATGATTTTGTGTTTCACATTTTTTTAGACCTGAATGTTATAAATGTTAGGAAGATTTCTTGTTTATTTTTTAATATCTTATCTTTTTTATCTATTCATTTCAGGCATACTGTTTTAGTCTTTTTTATGCTGCCTGACATGTAGAGAAGTAACTGTTACCAATAAAGTGAATCATTTCTTTTAACAGCATGTCCTGAAGTGCTTTATTCCTCTTATACTACAGCAGTTTTTATTTATTAAGGAACAACACATACCTGTTTATCTGTTTATAGCTGTGTTGTAGAAAGTCTGAGAAACAAAGTAGTTTCTTATCACTTGTGTTGTAAGACCTATAAACAGTCGATCCCCCACCAGCCTCTCATTTTTATTTTCTCTTGAAGTTCATACAACAACAACAACAACAACAACAACAACAAAATGCAGCTTGTCATGGAACATTTCAGTTGCCACACTACATTGTGCCTACATATTAGCCATCAGATAAGCACAAGTAAAAACTGTTTGACATGAACTACACATCAAAACTTTAGACACACTCATTCCGCATTTAGTCATCAAAACTCTGGACTAACACAAATGGGAACTATGGAAATTATATTACTCCTGAGGTGAACTAATCATTTCTGGTTCCGGTACAGAACCTATGGAGATGCTGCGCATGCACGGTCAAAAATGAACGAATCACTCGTGGTTCCCGAGTCATATTAAAGTTTTATTCAAAATGAACGAATCACTCAGAGACAACTTGTTGTTCCCGAGTCATATTAAAGATTCTTGAAAATGAACGAATCAATCCGAGACAACTCGTTGGTCCCGAATCATATTAAAGATTAGTTGAAAACGAACAAATCACTCTGAGACAACTCGGTGTTCCCGAGTCATATTAAAGATTCGTTGAAATTGAACGAATCACACTTTGAGACAACTCGTTGTTCCCGAGTCATATTAAAGATTCGTTGAAAATGAACGAATCACTCAAAGACAACTCGTTGTTCCCGAGTCATATTAAAGATTTGTTGAAAATGAACGAATCACACTTTGAGACAACTCGTTGTTCCCGAATCATATAAAAGATTAATTGAAAAGGAACGAATCACTCTCTGAGACACCTCGTTGTTCCCGAGTCATATTAAAGATTTGTTGAAAATGAACGAATCACTCAAAGACAACTAGTTGTTCCCGAATCATATTAAAGATTCCTTGAAAATGAATGAATGACACTTTGAGACAGCTCGTTGTTCCCGAATCATATTAAAGATTCGTTGAAAATGAACGAATCACACTTTGAGACAACTCGTTGTTCCCGAATCATATAAAAGATTAATTGAAAATGAACGAATTACTCTCTGAGACAACTCGTTGTTCCTGAGTCATATTAAAGATTCGTTGAAATTGAACGAATCACACTTTGAGACAACTCGTTGTTCGCGAGTCATATTAAAGATTCGTTGAAAATGAACGAATCACTCAAAGACAACTCGTTGTTCCCGAGTCATATTAAAGATTTGTTGAAAATGAACGAATCACACTTTGAGACAACTCGTTGGTCCCGAATCATATGAAAGATTAATTGAAAAGGAACGAATTACTCTCTGAGACAACTCGTTGTTCCCGAGTCATATTAAAGATTCCTTGAAAATGAACGAATCACACTTTGAGACAGCTCGTTGTTCCCGAATCATATTAAAGATTCCTTGAAAATGAACGAATCACTCTCTGAGACAACTCGTTTTTCCCGAATCATATAAAAGATTCGTTGAAAATGAACGAATCACACTTTGAGACAGCTCGTTGTTCCCGAATCATATTAAAGATTCCTTGAAAATGAACGAATCACACTTTGAGACAGCTCCTTGTTCCCGAATCATATTAAAGATTCCTTGAAAATGAACGAATCACTCTCTGAGACAACTCGTTGTTCCCGAATCATATAAAAGATTCGTTGAAAATGAACGAATCACACTTTGAGACACCTCGTTGTTCCCGAATCATATTAAAGATTCCTTGAAAATGAACGAATCACACTTTGAGACAGCTCGTTGTTCCCGAATCATATTAAAGATTCCTTGAAAATGAACGAATCACTCTCTGAGACAACTCGTTTTTCCCGAATCATATAAAAGATTCGTTGAAAATGAACGAATCACACTTTGAGACAGCTCGTTGTTCCCGAATCATATTAAAGATTCCTTGAAAATGAACGAATCACACTTTGAGACAGCTCGTTGTTCCCGAATCATATTAAAGATTCCTTGAAAATGAACGAATCACTCTCTGAGACAACTCGTTCTTCCCGAATCATATAAAAGATTTGTTGAAAATGAACAAATCACTCTCTGAGACAACTCGTTGTTCACGGGTCATATTAAAGATTCGTTGAAAATGAACGAATCACACTTTGAGACAACTCGTTGTTCCCGAATCATATAAAAGATTAATTGAAAAGGAACGAATCACTCTCTGAGACAACTCGTTGTTCCCGAGTCATATTAAAGATTTGTTGAAAATGAACGAATCACTCAAAGACAACTCGTTGTTCCCGAGTCATATTAAAGATTCATTGAAAATGAACAAATCACTCTCTGAGACAACTCGTTGTTCCCGAATCATATAAAAGATTTGTTGAAAATGGACGAATCACTCAAAGACAACTCGTTGTTCCCGAGTCATATTAAAGATTTGTTGAAAATGAACGAATCACTCAAAGACAACTCGTTGTTCCCGAGTAATATTAAAGATTCGTTGAAAATGAACAAATCACTCTCTGAGACAACTCGTTGTTCCCGAATCATATTAAAGATTCGTTGAAAATGAACGAATCACACTCTGAGACACCTCGTTGTTCCCGAATCATATTAAAGATTCCTTGAAAATGAACGAATCACACTTTGAGACAGCTCGTTGTTCCCGAATCATATTAAAGATTCCTTGAAAATGAACGAATCACTCTCTGAGACAACTCGTTGTTCCCGAATCATATAAAAGATTCGTTGAAAATGAACGAATCACACTTTGAGACAGCTCGTTGTTCCCGAATCATATTAAAGATTCCTTGAAAATGAACGAATCACTCTCTGAGACAACTCGTTGTTCCCGAATCATATAAAAGATTCGTTGAAAATGAACGAATCACACTTTGAGACAGCTCGTTGTTCCCGAATCATATTAAAGATTCCTTGAAAATGAACGAATCACTCTCTGAGACAACTCGTTGTTCCCGATTCATATTAAAGATTTGCTGAAAATGAACGAATCACTCACTGAGACAACTTGCTGTTCCCGAGTCACATTAAAGATTTGTTGAAAATCATTTACCTTACATTACATTTATTCACTTAGCAGACGCTTTTCTCCAAAGCGACTTACAAATGAGAAAGATACAAGCAGAGCGATATCAAGCAGAGAACAATACAATAAGTGCTACCATACGAGATCTATTAATTGAATTCCAGAAGAAGCAAAGTGCAGAGAAGAGGTGTAAGTGCATTATTTATTTATTTATTTATTTATTTATTTATTTATTTTATGAGTTTGTTAGGTGTTCATTGAAGAGGTGGGTCTTTAGTTGTTTTTTGAAGATGGTGAGAGATTCTGCAGTCCAGATTGATATTGGGAGTGCATTCCACCACTGAGGAACAGTTAGAGTGAAGGCTTTGGAAAGGGACCTAGCGCCACGCTGAGTTGGAACTGCTAAACGTTGGTCGCTAATCGATCGCAGATTGCGAGAGGGAACGTAGGCCTTCAGGAGAGAGTTGAGGTAGGAGGGTGCTGTTCCTGACAAGGTCTTGTAGGTGAGCATCAAGGCCTTGAACCTGATGCGGGCAGCTACAGCAAGCCAGTGGAGGGAGATGAAGAGGGGTGTGACATGGGTTCTCTTGGACTGGTTGAAGACGAGGCGCGCTGCAGCATTCTGAATCATCTGAAGGGGTTGATGGAGCTGGCTGGGAGGCCTGAAAGCAGTGAGTTGCAGTAGTCCAGTTTAGAGATAACAAGAGCCAAGAGCCTGGACTAGAATCTGTGTAGCCTGTTTGGTGATGTAGGGTCGGATTTTCTTGATGTTGTAAAGGATGAACCTACAGGACCTTGCAGTTGCTGAGATATGGTCTGCAAAGGTCAAGCCATTATCAAGAATCACCCCAAGGTTCCTGGCCGTCCTGGTTGGCATGAGTGTGAGTGAGCCGAGCTGTACAGTGATGTTGTGGTTGATTGAGGGACACGCTGGGATGACGAGAAGAATCACACGTTGAGACAACACTCGTTATTCCCAAGTCATATTAAAGATTCATTGAAAATGAACGAATCACTCTCTGAGACAACTCGTTGTTCCCGAATCATATTAAAGATTCGTTGAAAATGAACGAATCACACTTTGAGACACTCGTTATTCCCGAGTCAAATTAAAGATTCATTGAAAATGAACGAATCACTCACTGAGACAGCTTTTTGTTCCCGAGTCATATTAAAGATTTGTTGAAAATGAATGAATCACACCTTGAGACAACTCTCGTTGTTCCCGAATCATATTAAAGATTCGTTGAAAATGAACGAATCACTCCGAGGTAACTCGTTGTTCCCGAATCATATTAAAGATTCGTTGAATATGAATGAATCACACATTGAGACAACTCTCGTTGTTCCCGAATCATATTAAAGATTCGTTGAAAATGGACGAATCACTCCGAGGTAACTCGTTGTTCCCGAATCATATTAAAGATTCGTTGAATATGATTGAATCACACTTTGAGACAACTCTCGTTGCTCCCAAATCATATTAAAGATTCGTTGAAAATGGACGAATCACTCCGAGGTAACTCGTTGTTCCCGAATCATATTAAAGATTCGTTGAATATGAATGAATCACACTTTGAGACAACTCTCGTTGTTCCCGAAACATATTAAAGATTTGTTCCTCTGGGTACTCTGGTGTCCTCACCCAGTCCAAAGACAAGCATGGTAGACTCATTGGCATGTCCAAAGTGTATGAATGGGTGTGTGAATGTATATGTGTATGTGCCCCGCATCCAGGGTGTATCCCGCCTTATGGTTGATGCTCCCTGGGATAGGCTCCAGGTTCCCTTGAAGGATAAGTGGTATAGAAGATGGATGGATGGATGTAAACCCCTCAGTGATGTGATTTTCATCATTGCGTCGAATAGCAACATCATATACATTTAGTGTTTATAAATAATTACAAATCACTACAGCAGTGCATGCATCACTCTGATTGGTCGAAAGCTCCAGCGCACACGTGTGGAAAAGCACTCGGTGATAAATTTAAGGATTTCAATGACATGAAATATTGTGCTACTTATTTGTCATTTCTGTTTAAGATAAAAAAAGTTAGGTAACGTTTCAAATTGAACACTAAGGTACTACATACTGAAGTACACACGGTATACTATCTAGGGTCGGGCTGATTTCATGATTGTGGTGAATTTAACCCTTGTAACGCTAGGCAGAGGGTTTGCCTCACACCTCCAGGGTCGGGGGTTCGTTTCCTGCCGCTGCCCTGTGTGTGCAGAGCTTGCCTGTTCTCCCCGTGCTGTTTAGGTTTCCTCCGGGTACTCCGGTTTCCTCCCCCAGTCCAAAGTCATGCATGGTAGGCTGATTGGCATGTCCAAAGTGTCCGTAGTGTGTGTGTGTGTGTGTGTGTGTGTGTGTGTGTGTGTGTGTGTGTGTGTGTGTGTGTGTGTGCGCGTGTGTATGTGATTGTGCCCTGCGATGGACTGGCGCCCTGTCCAGGTCCACGTTCACATAGGATGATGATTCAGGAACTGGATGTATTTACTTTCAAAAGAGTGAAAACTGGCAGAGATTTATACTGCTAGGGTCACAAACAACAGACATGCCTCTTACAAAATTGTCTCCATTTGCAATACAGAAAATCATTACAGGCATAGCAGAAGCAGTTAAAGATGTTAAAAAAGCTAGGATCCGGACAAATCCTAGTAGAATGCTCCAAGAAAAGCCATGTTGAAAACATCATGCGTGCAAATATGCTGGCAAATGTACCGATAAAGGCATTTTATCACCCATCATTGAACAGCAGCAAAGGAGTTATATGCACTAGAGAGTGATATGACATGGATGAGACTGAAATAGCATCAGAATTCACTCAACAAGGCATGATGAATGTCAAGAGGATCATGATCAAAAAAGAAGAACAGATCATTAAGACAGGCACTTACATTATGACTTAATAAACCCCAACCCCCAGAGAGGATTCAGATAGGACATATACGAGTGTACGGTCAACGTTGTCGTCTTCTTAGTAACACTCACTTCCTCCATGTTGCCCGTTGTGTCTCGCACACATTGAGAGAAAACCGCATTGATGCGTCTTCTCGTTAGAAAAAGAAAGCATACTTTTACAGTTTTAATGTGAGATCACAACAAAACCTATTTTTTACAACACGCCTTTTGAACGATGGTTCTAAAAATATGTCTATTTTAATATTTCCTTGTTACAGGATAATGTACATAATTGTAATTATATACCTGGATAAATTTTATTGGTTGTGAACTTTTTTAATGTCCTGTCCGTCTTCTTATAAACACTCCATACCACAGAGCATCACTATCAGCTGTTACATACTATCACACTTGAGTTGCATCCACGGCCATATTTCTTCAATCCTGGTGGTTTTATCGTCACAATTTTTTAAATCTATGAACGGATATTTGGAAAACATGTTAATATTAAGTTTATTATTTATTATACTTTTAAAAAGTATGTAATTTATTTATTTATTTTGACTCTTGGCTGAGGAGGAGAAAATTGTCATAATTAAGGTATAAAACGTTCTGGTGTGCTTTTATAGGAAAATGATCTACGATGGGGTGGTGTGAAACAACTGAGGCGAATCAAGCATTAAAAGGCACATTTCTGAGTAAATAGTGCCAGCAAGTGTGTGTGCTCCTGTGTCTCTATGGCCAGCTGCCTTGTACTGCTCACATTATTGTGTCACTTTCTTTTCAGGATATTCTACATAACCATTAGTTGATGGAAATGCATGTTCTCTTGCCATTTCTGAAAACCAGTCAATGGAAACATATGTAGTAATTAATATTTAGAAGTTATAATCAGTCATTTTGGCAGAAGTTACCTCAAGTATGTACTCCATTCCATCCAAAACATATTACTAATGCTGTGTCACTTTGGATACTTTTAGTGCGAGTGGTGTGCTCACACTGGGAAGTTTAGTGAGATGCGTTGTACTTCTGAGACTCGGATGATGTATTAAATTTACCAAAAAAATGAAGGGTGGGCTATTGGACACTTGTTTTTCCTTTCAGTTGTGGTTTTACTGTATATGGTGCTTCCTGTGGGTGCTGTTTTGGTGCAGTTCAGTGACATGAAATATTGTGCTACTTATTTGTCATTTCTGTTCAAGATAAAAAAAGTTAGGTAACGTTTCAAATTGAACACTAAGGTACTACATACTCAAGTACACACGGTATACTATCTAGGGTCGGGCTGATTTCATGATTGTGGTGCATTTAACCCTTGTAACGCTAGGCGGAGGGTTTGCCTCACACCTCCAGGGTCGGGGGGGTTCGTTTCCTGCCGCTGCCCTGTGTGTGCAGAGCTTGCCTGTTCTCCCCGTGCTGTTTAGGTTTCCTCCGGGTACTCCGGTTTCCTGCCCCAGTCCAAAGTCATGCATGGTAGGCTGATTGGCATGTCTAAAGTGTCTGTAGTGTATGAATGTGTGTGTGTGTGTGTGTGTGTGTGTGTGTGTGTGTGTGTGTGTGTGTGTGTGTGTGTGTGTGTGTGTATGTAATTGTGTCCTGCGATGGACTGGCACCCTGTCATCCACCATCCAGGTCCAGGTTCCCCGTGACCCTGTAGGATAGGTTGTCTAGAAACAACCTAGACAACCTCCTCACCTCCCCAGGGCCTGAGTTCAATCTTGACCTTGGGTTGTTGTCTGGGTCTTGAGTTTTGCATATTCTCTTGTTTTTGTGTTTGTGTGGGTTTCCTCTGGGTTCTTTGGTTTCCTCCCACTGACTGAAAACATACAAATAGGTGGGTTGGTTATAGCTAAATTGATATTAATGCATATGCACTGTACGTGTGTGCGTGGTGCCCTGTGCTGGTCTGTTATTCCGTCCAGGATGACTTCTCCCACTTCACGCACAGTGTTCCCAGGATAGGCTCCGGACCCACCTCGACCCCGATCATGATGCAGCGTTTACTGAAGATGAATGAATAAATGAATGAAGAGTGAATATAAGAAAACATGCATTTAATCATTCACAAAAAGGTTCATCCATCTCGGGCATCAATCTCATTTTTATCATGTTTCTTTGCAGAAAATGGCTGCATTTTGCTCTTAAATGAGAAACAGGGTTGAACGCAATAGGGTTAAGTTTTGTTATAAAAAATGTTTAAATTACAGAACATGGTTTTCTTCTTCAAATGATCTTCAGGAAAGTCAGATGATACAACATCCTGTTGAACATGTAACTTGTGGTATATTGCAAATAATTAATGGGGTGAATGTGAACAATCTCACACAAACTGCTTAATGACAATGAAGTGGAATCTAATCTAATCTATTTGAACTTGGGGAGGAAATTGGAGTACTCGGAGGAAACCACTGAAGCACGGGGAGAACATGCAAACTCCACACACACAGGGTGGAAGCAGGAGTCGAACCCCCATCCCCAGAAGTGCTAGGCAAATGTGCTAACCACTAAGCCACCATACTAATAATGACTATTATAATGATTTAAAGAATAAATTTCGTAGTAAAGTGTCGTTACAGTGGATTGGAACGGGTAAAAAGATTGGGAAAAAACAGGTGAGTACAGTGGTTGTTATGACTATCTTCAAAATGTTTTTACCGTCGCTTAAATATTTGTAAATGTAATCTCTGTGGTAATTAAATCTTTATTTATATAGCATTTTTCTAAACCTTATTTACAAGATACTTCATGCTAGATAAATCACAATGCTTCATGACTAAAACTGACACATGGAGCAGTAAAAGTACAGTAGGACTCAGATGGGGCAGAATGCATCAATGCTAATGCCTGACTGCTTGGTTTTTATGTTTTTACTGAAAAATTCAGCATATTATATATATATATATATATAGAGAGAGAGAGAGAGAGAGAGAGCGAGAGAGAGAGATAAATAGATAGATATAAAATACTATTAAATATAATACAATTCATTTCAATTCAATTCAGTTTTATTTGTATAGCGCTTTTTACAATAGACATTGTCTCAAAGCAGCTTTATAGAAATATCAACACGGTATACAGATATTAAAGGTGCGAATTTATCCCAACTGAGCAAGCCACTGAGTGGCGACGGTGGCGAGGAAAAACTCCCTGAGATGTTTTAAGAGGAAGAAACCTTGAGAGGAACCCGACTCAGAAGGGAACCCGTCCTCATCTGGGTAACAACAGTTAGTGTGAAAAAGTTCATTATGGATTTATATGAAGTCTGTATGGCGTTAGGAGCAGCCGTAGTCCCAGCAATCTGGATTTGGAGTAGATGAGAGCTCCATCCAGAGGCAGAAAGGATCAGGATCTCTAGTATCTCCATAAATTCATGTGTGGCTCGACAGAAGGAGAGAGGGAGAGAAAAGATTATTAGGACTGTGAATTAGCATAATAGAGTCAGGGTAGGCTTGAGTAAACAAATACGTTTTAAGCCTAGACTTAAACACTGAGACTGTGTCTGAGTCCCGAACACTAATAGGAAGACTGTTCCATAACTGTGGGGCTCTATAAGAGAAAGCTCTTCCCCTGCTGTAGCCTTCACTATTCGAGGTAACGTCAAGTAGCCTGCATCTTTTGATCTAAGTAGGAGTGGCGGAGACCACTTAGTGCTTTATAGGTTAATAATAGTATTTTATAATCAATTTTATAAACAATACTTTTAAAAAAGTTATCCAACAGCTACAGCTATCAGCAACGTGAAAAATGAACTGCCCCCTGAAACTTAAAATCTGGTTGTGCCACCTTTAGCAGCAATAACTGCAACCAAACATTTCTAATAACTGGAGATCAGACTTTCACTTACTTCTAGTACTTGGACTTACTCCTATGCTTTGGATCATTGTCTTGCAGCGCTTGAGTTTCATATTATGGACTGAAGACCGAGAATCCTAATTCTCTTTTAGGATTTTCTGGTAGAGAGCAGAATTCATGTTTCCTTCAAGACCGTAGGTATAATGTACAGACATATATATATATATATATATATATATATATATATATATATATATATATATATATATACATACCATACTGTGCATATATACACACACCGTACTGTACATATACACACACAGTACTGTACAAATATACACACCGTACTGTACAGATATACACACAGTACTGTACATATACACACACAGTACTGTACATATATACACACACCGTACTGTACATATATACACACACCGTACTGTACATATATACACACACTGTACTGTACATATATACACACACTGTACTGTACATATATACACACAGAGTACTGTACATATATACACACACAGTACTGTACATATATACACACACCATACTGTACATATATACACACACAGTACTGTACATATATACACACAGAGTACTGTTCATATATACACACAGTACTGTACATATATACACACACAGTACTGTACATATACACACAGTACTGTACATATATACACACAGAGTACTGTACATATATACACACACAGTACTGTACATATATACACACCGTACTGTACATATATACACACACAGTACTGTACATACACACACAGTACTGTACATATATACACACACAGTACTGTACATATATACACACAGAGTACTGTACATATATACACACACAGTACTGTACATATATACACACCGTACTGTACATATATACACACACAGTACTGTACATTTATACACACAGAGTACTGTACATATATACACACACCGTACTGTACATATATATACACACACAGTACTGTACATATATACACACTGTACTGTACATATATACACACACCGTACTGTACAAAAGTCACATTCAAAGAAATGCTGTAGAGCAAACATGCTTCAACAATAATCCAATGAAATGTTTCTATATTTTTTAAACATAATATAAAAATCAGTAAACAGTAAACAGTAAATATTTGTTGTGATGACCCTTTGCTTAAAAAATAGTAGTCTCCCATACTATTAGTGCAGTTTTATAAGGAAATGAGATGTAGGTTTTATTGAGCATCTTGCAGAACCAGTCACGGTTCTTCTGGAGACTTTGACTGTCGCACTTGTTTCTTATTTTTGCAGCAAAACCCAGCAGTCTTCATTATGTTGTGTTTTTTTTGTCTGAAAAGTGTCTCTTACATAATATGCTGCTTTCTTTACTGACATACAAACATTTTTCTGTAACATTTAATTTTGTGCTGGGAAACTAATGTTTAGGAATCTGAAATGTTTTTTGTACTGACTGGATAATGTAGAAGACATATGAAATAAAAATGTATAACTATAGGTTTGTACTGAAAAACATGTCATGGTCTGGGGCTGCATGAGTGCTGCCGGCACTGGGGAGCTACAGTTCATTGAGGGAACCATGAATGCCAACATGTACTGTGACATACTGAAGCAGAGCATGCTCCCAGCGTGTATTCCAGCATGATAACGACCCCAAACACACCTCCAAGACGACCACTGCCTTGCTAAAGAAGCTGAGGGTGAATGTGATGGACTGGCCAAGCATGTCTCCAGACCTAACCCCTATTGAGCATCTGTGGGGCATCCTCAAACGGAAGGTGGAGGAGCACAAGGTCTCTAATGTCCACCAGCTCCGTGATTTTGTCATGGAGGAGTGGAAGAGGACTCCAGTGGCAACCTGTGAAGCTCTGGTGAACTCCATGCCCAAGAGGGTTAAGGCAGTGCTGGAAAATAATGGTGGCCACACAAAATATTGACACTTTGGGCCCAATTTGGACATTTTCACTTAGGGGTGTACTCACTTTTGTTGCCAGTGGTTTAGACATTAATGGCTGTGTGTTGAGTTATTTTGAGGGGACAGCAAATTTACACTGTTACACAAGCTGTACACTCACTACTTTACATTGTAGCAAAGTGTCATTTCTTCAGTGTCGTCACATGAAAAGATATCATCAAATATTTACAAAAATGTGAGGGGTGTACTCACTTTTGTGAGATACTGTGTGTGTGTGTATATATATATATATATATATATATATATATAAAATTTTTAATCAGATATATGAAACAGTTTGGTTTTGTGTTTACTATCTTGGTAGAAAAGTCAGCTATTTCTATATTAAAGTTTACTAAAAGTTTAACTAAAGTTTGCTACAGTGAATAGTATAATCGTATAGAATTTAACTAAAGCAAATAAAATTTCCTAATTGTTCTTGTTTCTAAGATATTTTTGAGAATGAAAAGTATTGTTAAAGTTGTTATAAGCTGAGAGAGAGAGAGAGAGAGAGAAAGAGAGAGCTGCTGTGAGGAAATGCAGCTGACTGAGCAATAAATAAATAAATAATCATAAATCTGACCAGTGTGCAGTGCTGCTTAGGCAAAATATAGAGTAGTTTGGTTTAATTCTGGTCAGCGATGATTTGTTCTTCATAGCCGTCGATGTGTGATGAGGTTAGGAGTTGTGTGATTTAGGAGAAAGAGGGTGGGAAGAGTTTTTGGGGAGCCACAGATGGACATAAAAGGGATAAGAACCGTTAGAGATCAGAAAAAAACAGTAATAGACAGAAATGTGTTTTATTCTGTTTGTTGGCAAGGGGGAAAGTGAGCAGTGAGGTAAGTGTGTGATTATATGCCGTGACTAACGGTGAAGTCGTGACACTGTGACACCCGTATCGAACACCTCTACATGCAGCTAGAACGGAGATACTGAGGATGTATGCACCGTTATAGGAAGATGACAGTAATTTACCATTAACTTGTGTAAATGCGTTTTGTGAAAAGGACAGTTTAGAGGGAGGATTTTCTGGTTCCTTTTACGAGACGTGCGGATGTGTCTCACTGTCTCTTCATCTCTTTTGATACAGGAACACGGAGGGAGGATACATCTTCTGATCCGCCATTTGCTGCCGACGAGCTGTACTACAACACCGTGGAGAGTGACTACGAGGATGACGTCCACATGCCTGACCAGCATGAGGAGGAGCAAAATGGTGGTGATGAGCATGAGGTGCCTTTTAGAAGTCCTTCGAGAAGCCCGTCCCCTTTACCAGGCCTATCTGCTCTAAGAATCACACCCTTTCCTGTAATAAGCCCATCCCCTTTGAGAATCACACCCCCTTTTAGAAGCCCATCCCCTTTTTGAGATTCTCATCCCTTTTAAGAAGAACATCTCCTATAAGAAGACCGACCCCCGTGAGGAGGCTATCTCCTATAAGACCAACCCCCGTGAGGAGGCTATCTCCTATAAGACCAACCCCCGTGAGGAGGCTATCTCCTATAAGACCAACCCCCGTGAGGAGGCTATCTCCTATAAGACCAACCCACGTGAGGAGGCTAGAGAGAGAGAGAGAGCGATAGATAGATAGATAGATAGATAGATAGATAGATAGATAGATAGATAGATAGATAGACAGATATAAAATACTATTAAATATATCTGGGTAGCAACAGATAGTGTGAAAAAGTTCATTATGGATTTATATGAAGTCTGTTTGGCCTTAGGAGCAGCCTTAATCTCAGCAGTCTGGAATTGCAGTAGATGAGAGCGCCATTCAGAGGCAGAAAGGATCAGGATCTCTAGTATCTCCATAAATTCATGTGTGGCTCGGCAGAAGGAGAGAGGGAGAGAAAAGATTATTAGGACTGTGAATTAGCATAATAGAGTCAGGGTAGGCTTGAGTAAACAAATACGTTTTAAGCCTAGACTTAAACACTGAGACTGTGTCTGAGTCCCGAACACTAATAGGAAGACTGTTCCATAACTGTGGGGCTCTATAAGAGAAAGCTCTTCCCCCTGCTGTAGCCTTCACTATTCGAGGTACCGTCAGATAGCCTGCATCTTTTGATCTAAGTAGGCGTGGCGGATCATATAAAACCAAAAGGTCGCTTGGATACTGTGGCACGAGACCACTTAGTGCTTTATAGGTTAATAATAGTATTTTATAATCAGTGTGAGATTTCACTGGGAGCCAATGCAGTATTGATAATATCGATGTGATGTGGTCGTATCTTATGGTTCTAGTTAGGACTCTAGCAGCTGCATTCTGGACTAACTGGAGCTTATTTATATTCCTACTGGAACATCCAGACAGTAAGGCATTACAGTAATCTAATCTAGAGGTGACGAATGCATGAACTAGTATTTCCGCATCATGTAGTGACAATATGTTTCTTATTTTAGAAATATTTCTGAGATGGAAGAAGGCTATCCTAGTAATATTATCTACATGAGCATCAAATGATAGGCTGGAGTCAATAATCACTCCAAGGTCTTTAACTGCTGTACATGATGAAACAGAAAGACCATCCAGAGTAACCATGTGATCAGAAAGAATACTTCTAGCTACACGTGGACCTAATAAAAGTATTTCTGTTTTATCAGAATTAAGTAGAAGGAAGTTAATTAACATCCAATGTCTAATGTCCTTTACACAATCCTCAACTTTACTAAGCTTCTGTCTGTCCTCTGGCTTCGCTGAAACATACAACTGTGTATCATCAGCATAACAGTGGAAGCTGATTCCATGTTTACGAATAATTTGACCTAGAGGTAGCATATATAAAGTAAAGAGCAGTGGGCCTCAAACAGAACCCTGTGGAACTCCAAAAGTAACCTCAGTACGCATGGAGAAATCACCATTTACATCTACGAACTGATAACGATCGGTCAGATAAGACCTGAGCCAGGAGAGGACTGTTCCCTTAATACCAACAACATTTTCTAATCTGTCAAGGAGAATAGTGTGATCTATAGTATCAAAAGCTGCACTAAGGTCGAGTAACACAAGCAGCGAGACACAACCCTGATCGTAGGTCAGTAGAAGGTCATTTACTACTTTAACTAACGCTGTCTCTGTGCTATGATGAGGTCTAAATCCTGACTGATACATTTCATGAATGTTATTCCTATCTAAGTACGAGCATAACTGCTTTGCTACAACCTTTTCTAAAATCTTAGAGATGAAGGGGAGATTTGATATTGGTCTATAGTTGGACAATTGAGACGGGTCAAGATCAGGTTTTTTAATCAAGGGTTTAATAACTGCTAATTTAAGTGATTTAGGTACATAGCCAGTGCTTAGGGAAGAATTGATTATATTTAAAAGTGGTTCAATTACTCCTGGACAAATCTGTTTAAAGAGACATGTAGGTACGGGATCTAGTATGCAAGTTGATGAATTGGATGAAGAGATTAATGTAGCTAGTTCGGTCTCTCTAAGCGGAGCAAAATACTCTAAACATTGATCTGATATTGCTACATTGTCATGTAATGGGTTTGTTACAGTACTGTCCAGTTTTAATTTAATGGCCTGTATTTCACGTCTAATATTTTCAACCTTATCATTGAAAAATTTCATGAAATCTTCACTGCTATGTAATGATTGAGTGTTTCTCTCTGTAGTGGTTTTATTCCTAGTTAATTTTGCTACTGTGTTGAAAAGGAATCTAGAATTGTTTTTGTTGTCTCCTATTAAGGTGGAGAAATAGATTTTTCTAGCATCGCCAAGAGATTTCCTATATTTCAGTAGGCTCTCCTTCCTTGCTGTTTGAAATATCACCAGTTTGGTTTGACGCCATTTACGTTCTAATTGTCGAGTTGTCTGTTTTAAGGTTCGCGTTTGATCATTATTCCAGGGTGCTAATTTTTTCTCTCTAATTATTTTCCTTTTGAGTGGAGCCACTCTATCTAGCGTGTAGCGGAGTGTTGACTCCAAGCTTTCAGTCGCCTGATCGAGTTCTATGTGATCTGATGGTGATCCAAATCTAATTGATGTCTCTGGGAGGTTATTTATGAAGCTCGGTGCAGTAGCTGATGTGAAAGCACGCTTTATGCGGTAGCAAGGCGAGGTGGAAATATTATGATCAATACGTATTATGAAAGAGATAAGATAATGGTCTGAGACAACTTCAGACTGCGGAAAAATTATAATATTTTCTATATTTAATCCGTATGTTAGTATGAGGTCAAGAGTGTGACCACCATTATGAGTAGGCCCGATTACGTTCTGATTAATCCCTACTGCATCTAAGATGGACACAACCGCGGTTCTCAGAGGGTCTTCTGGATATCAAAGTGAATATTAAAGTCTCTGACGATTAATGCTTTATCTACAGACACAACCAGGTTTGAGACAAAGTCTGCAAATTCACTAAGAAATTCAGTATATGGCCCTGGGGGTCTGTAAATAATAATTAGAGGAATTGACTTATTTTTTGTGGCTAAATAAGTTATACTGGTATAAAGAATTTCAAAAGAATTAAATTTATGCTTAGGTTTTTGTGTGACGACTAGATTTTGACTATGGAGGAGTCCAACACCTCCTCCTCTACCAGTTGAACGAGGCTGATGTACATAACTGTATCCAGGAGGACTGGCTTCATTTAATGCTATGTACTCGTTTGGTTTAATCCAAGTTTCTGTTAAACACATTAAATTACATTCCTGATCAGTAATGATGTCGTTAACAATAAGAGCCTTAGACGCAAGAGATCTAATGTTTAATAGTCCTAGCCTCAGATCAAAAGTGCTGGCTGTGCATTCAATATGATTTAATTTTATGTTAATTAGGTTACGAAGATCGACTTTCCGAGATTTTCTATATATTTGTATAGCTCGGGGAACAGACACAGTCTCTATAGTATGTATTACCTTTGCCGGATTATTAATTGAACATTGATTATACTGAATGCTGTTATTATTGGAAGATGTGCTTACGGTAAGCAGTCACTTGGAGTGTAGCGCCTTGGAAATGTTGTCAGACAGCAGTTCCGCTCCAAGGCTGCTGGGGTGCAGGCCATCAGGACGAAACAACCTAGGACGCTCCCAGAACAGATTCCAGTTATTGACAAACACCAGATTCTGCTCATTACACCAAGAGACTAACCAATCATTTAATGCTAGAAGTCTAGTGAACTTTCCTGCTCCACGTCTGTATGTGGGAAGAGGTCCAGAGACGATGATCTTCGCGGTGGGTGATCTGCCTCGTACCGTCTCGATCAGGCTGGAGAAGTCCCTCTTCAGAACCTCCGTCTGCCGCAGCCTGGTGCCGTTCGTCCCCGCGTGCAGCACAACCGCTCCAGTGCGCTCGTCCTTCTTCAGGATCCCGGATACCTGCGCAGCGACATCAAGGACACAAGCACCAGAAAAACAGTGTGTGTGCACCTTACCTTTAGATGAGGCTACACGGACGTTCCGCACAATGGAGTGGAAATACCACGCTGTGTGCTTACCTTGGATATGTGGGCAGAGGCACAAGATGTTTCCAGCGCAGTTTGTTGCTCCAGCAGCTGGGCCTGCTTGTCGAGTAGGCCGCGGATCTGGTTCTCCACATTTTCCAGTTCCAGCCGCACCATGTGAAGCTCGAGCGAGTCCTCATCTGCACTCAAAACCGGAGAGACAGCAGACATATTTGTTTTTGTTTTTTTTAAACAAAACAGCGGTAAGTGAGAAATGTGAAACGTAAACAAGGCTAGCGGTAGGTGATGCTAGCGGGCTACGGGCTACAAGCTAGTCGCGGATGTTTTGTAAAAAAAAAAAAAAAAAGAAAAACATAATACAGATCAAATTTTCGACAGCGCAACGTTACAATTGTTTTATCTAAAGTAGTGTCAGTTATATTTGTATAACGTAAGGTAAATAATTTTAAAGTATAGAGATTAGAAGAAATTAATGTAATAGCGTTAGCTCGAAGGGTGCTGCTTCCTCAGTGACACTTCAAGTTCAAAATAACAGTAGGAGCAATGCCGCAGCGGGCAAGTGATGTAATCGCTGTGTGGCCGAACACCATGTAACACCGGGAAGACCGACTAACGCATCAAGCCAATTTTGGGGACTGATGCACCTGCAATTACAACACCCACTATTTAGCCGAACTGGAGCTCTGTCAGTTGCCTGTTAATTCTGAAAACTCATTAAGGGATACTTTTCAGACCATTTTTATAGTGGCTGCATGCTGTTAGCTGGCACAACGATTCACCCATACACAATAGCTGTGTTTGTCAAGATGCTTTTTCATGTACTGTTAGTTATTTTGTCCACTTCCTGCACGTCGAATACTTCCTTCTTATTTGAAGGCTTCCATATATAGATTTAAATTTACAACCACATATAGAACTTTGACCTTCAAGAAATCCCTACTCGGAGCCAATCATTTCCATACACCTCAAAGACATGACAAAGACAAAAGTCCTGTGATCTTCAGACAGATCTTGTTGGTTTTAGTTTGTGCAGGAATAATATGTGCATTTGCTGCTATGGTCGCCCTACCAGAACTCCTGTAGAGTGTGCACATATTGTAATATACTAGTACTGGTGAGTGTGTTAGTACTCACATCACTGGCACACCACTCTTGCATCACTGAGATAATGTGTGTGAGCTTCATCTGCAATGTGAAGGCTGTCACCCACAATGGTTCCACCTCTATGTCTTGGTCCACGTCGCGTACTACTGGGTCCATACCCTGCAGAAATCACAAATCCCCAAACACACATTATACTACTGATATTAAACAACATGGCTATATTGCACCCCACATGATCATTACATCTATAACTGCAAGTTAACATGGCTTATACAAACACATGTAAACACACTGCATGGCCTTGAGCGGCTCCAAGAAAGCATCAAGTCCTTCCAGAAACTTCTCCCTGAGCTTGTCGGTCCACTCTGTTGAACGGCTAATCAGGACATATCTGAGTTTAAAAAAAAAAGTTTAATGAGAATGATTAGCTATTAATTATCATTAATAATGATATTCTCTGACAGACAGTGTAACACATTCTGCTTTTTTCCAGCCGTACTTGAGGTCTTCTATAAGACTCTGGACCCTGCGGAATTTAAAGACCTTTTGTGCACTGTAGAGTTAAAACTGAAATTGTCCCTGCTGGTCTCGATGTCTCAGGTGATCATCGAATGTGCGGACGATCGTGGTCATCAGGCTCTCCTCTGTGATCAGCATCCGTGCCTGTAATGAGGATAAGACCACAAATCGGTACTTCTAATAGTGATAAAGTTAACATTTTGTTACAATTCCAATAAATAGTCAAATGAAGTGCACTTCGTTCAACCCTACTTTAATAATAAATGTTTTCCCCAAATAGGGAAACGACCTTGCTGCTAGAACTTTAATCATTCTATTAAGCTGTATATTCACTATACCACTTGGGGGGGGGGGGGGGGGGGGGGAACAGTTAAAGTGTGAACATTCAGAATTGAGTGAATCTAAGAAGACTGTTTCTCCCAACACGTACATGATACCAAAGCTACTGCACACCAGATACAGTGGTGCTTGCAATGTCAAAGTTTTCTATATTTCTAGATAAATATGACCTAACATCAGATTTTCACACAAGTCCTAAAAGTAGACAAGAACCCAATTAAACAAACCAGACTGAAATATTATACTTGGTCAATTATTCATTGAGGAAAATGACGCAATATTACAAATCTGTGAGTGGCACAAATGTTGTACTTCTAACCATAGAGTAAGAACATCGAAGATTAGCAGTTAATTTGCCTGAATCTCAAGAGAAAGTGGGTCATGCAGCAAGAAAACAACCTTAAACACACTTTTCTTCTTTAACCATTTTTGGTAGAATGAATTAAGTGAATGTTTTGGAATGTTCAAGTCAAAGTCCTGACCTTAATCCACTAGAAATGTTGTGGAAGGACCTGAAGGAAGCAGTTCATGTGAGGAAACCCACCAGCATCCCAGAGTTGAAGCTAAAATTCCTCCAAGCCGATGTGCAGGACTGATCAACAGTTACCGGAACTGTTTAGTTGCAGTTATTGCTGCACAAGGGGGTCACACCATATCCTGAAAGCAAGGGTTCACATACTTTTGCCACTCACAGATATGTAATATTGGTTCACTTCCCTCAATATATAAATGATGAAGTATTATATTTTTGTCTCATTAGTTTAATTGGGTTCTCTTTATCTACAACCCCAATTCCAAAAAGGCTGGGACAATATGGAAAATGCAAAAAAAACAAAACATCAAACCCCAAAACCAAAGAGACATTTGAAAATTCAATTCACCCTGTACTATATTGAAAACACATTATTTGATGTTGTACTTTGATGTTGAATATTTAAAAAATAAATTTCATTCACACTCATTTCAAATCTGATGACTGCAACAAACTCCTAAAAAGTTGTTTAACACTGTGTAACATCACCATTTCTTTTATTAACAAGCGGGATTTTCTACCATTCATCTGTTATAGATTTCTTCAGCTGCGCAACTATACAGTGCCTTGGTTGCACTCTTTTGCGCTTCATAATGCACCACACTTTCTCAATCAGAAACAGGTCAGGACACGAAGGCACGGTGAAAATTTGCGCTGACAGGTAATGGAGAACTCCCTGTCATGGTCATCCTTCATGTAGGGCTGGATGATATGGCCAAAATGTATATCACAATATATTGCTTAATTTCGGTCGATACGATATAACTCCGATATCGATATGAACAATATAAATCCTGAGAAAAACTGCCAAGGACGCCCACAATAGATGTCTGTACCTTCAAACTTCTGTAAAATGAATGCCAAGTCTATGAAACCTCCTCCTATAAAACTATATAATAATTTAGAAATTAAAAAAATTATTTTGAATTTAACCTTCATACAAACAAGAAATGTGAAATCACTGTCAAATAAACAAAACTCTCACCTTTGTCAATATTAATATCTTTAACTTATTACTATTTTATTCTTATAGATTGAAATAAAAGTGCTTCAGCCAGGATAAAAAAATTATGAAAAATGCTCAGAGTTGCTGAAGAAAACAGAAAAAGTGTGAGCAATAACAAGAACACATGTTGCTGGGGCAGGGACATTGTTGGGGGTTGATGACACCCAATGATAGGCTCTAGAGGTTTCTAGCAAGAAATACAAGCTGGTCTACATTATCTGGCTTCAAAGATGCCCTTTTACATGTGACAATGTTGCCACCTGTACTAAAAACCCTCTCAGAGGGGGAGCTTGTGGCTTGAATACACAAGTAATGTTTTGCCAGTTGTCCTACTCTGGGGAAGTTCTTATGAGAGACACTAACAAACAAACTGACAGAGGCTCTACACTTAAGAGAAGGAACTAAAGAATGAAGTAACACGTGAGTTGCAGACAGTTTTAGTTACTGCGTAGCAGGAGCTCGGGTAGATGCTTCAAGTAGTGAATTATTATTTACAAAAACTGTTTTCAGAATTGTAATGCTGTTCTCTCCAGGGAAGGGGTCACAATGTTAACGGATGTCTGCCCCAGAGACAATAACAGCACCGAGACTCTTCCCATAATGTCTAACCTGAAATCTTCCTGTAATGCTGCAGACCGAGGGGTCCTGGTCCATGCCACCATGGAGGACATTTTAAGCTCATTGTAAAACACTGATTTTGAGTTTCTTAAAGCATTTGTATGTTCATTTGGAAGTATGCTTGGCTCTTTATCTTGTTGAAAGCCAAGTCTGAACCTCCTGGCAAAGGCAAGCTAAAGGTTCTGGGCTAAAATGTGATTGCTCCTCCCTCCCTCTCCCTCCCTCCCTCCCTCTGCTTCAGCGGTTCAACCCCAGATACCAGGCAAAAATTACTTCATGTATACAGAGATCCCCAAACTATACACCGAAACCAGACCTCATTTCAGAACATCTCGAAGAAAAAACATTTTATGCCTACATATTTATTATATATCTATTTTGTAATTGCTTTTTTTTATATGATGTGACTGTTGCCACTATTGTTTTTTTATAATGCTCGTGTTTAAATAAAGGAGTTAAAAGTATTATTTATTTATACACAAAGTAGTATTGAGTATCGTGTATTTTTGCTGGTATCGACTACTAGATTTTTGGTATCGTGACATCCCTAGATTGGACATTCTATGTTTGAGTTATAACAACTTCCTTTTTCATGGTGAAACTTCGAAATTTGTGAGAGCGCCACGCCCACGGCGAGCAGCAAAAATTCAAAAGCTTCGGAATTTAGCATCGTCAATGCCTGCAGATGAGACTGACTGAACGTGATGCCGATCTGATGAAAGCTCCAGGAGGAGTACGTTAAAGTACGAGGCCTGGAAATGGCAAAAAAGGAGGAAAAAATTAAGAGAAAAATCAGAATGCTGACTTCCTATTGAGTTTAGGGTATGGGTTCAAGAGACCAGGGAGTCAGCCATTTTAAGTGTTGTCTCAATTGCAAAATCCTTCCAGTGCACTGGAACGTTCACTCCCTAAAAAATCCCCACAACGCACCACAAAAACCAGGGAGCATTGATACTCACTATGTTCCCTTAGTGGAAATGACCTCATGTCTCTCAGCTAATGTCTCTCTCTAGTGTCACTGGTACTGACCTGTGACCTGGTACTGACCTGGTACTGGCAAACAGTCCCTTATGGTATGGAGACTTTAGGAAAACCCTGTAGTTATGTCCTTTATTTGATGGAAAAACATACCTCCAGTAGGCCTAGTTCATGGCGTTGCGTTTCTCTGGTCGGTGCAGCTCTACAGGAGTGATGTGATTGGCTGGGTGGGTGACCGACAGGGTGGTGAAGGGTGGAGTGGGGCCTCCTGAAGTCGACATGGCTCGAACAGCGTTCAGAGTAGGAAACCACAGGCTCCTGTCTGATAAACACCAGTCAACAGGTTAATATGATGACTATTTACGGAGATGAATAAAGGACACAAGACTATGGCCCCATACACAGTGATGGACAATTTACAGACAGAAAAGTGACTGAAACCTTTGTTTGGTGCTACAATGCATAAATCATCTTAGTCCTAGTGGGTTTATGTTAGGAGACATTAATGGAGCATTTCTGAAAGGAATCTCCAGTCTCAACACAGTAAAAGTCAGGGGTAAAGCTACAAGTTTTCAGATACAGCCAAAACATCAGCACAGAGGACATTTCTGTGGCCCTATCGGTAACATGACAAGCAGCATTTTTGCTTTGTTTTATATATATATATATAAAAAAAGTTTTGTTTTTTTAAATAAAATAAATAAATAAAAATAAATAAATAAACACACCACACAATAGGTGAGGGAAGAACAGCTGTTACAACATGCTAACACAAGTGAGAACAGGAATGTGTTTTCATTCTACAACATTAAATGCAACTATACACCGATCAGCTACAACAGTAAAACCACTGACAGGTGAAGTGAAGAACACTGATTATCTCATTACAACAGCACCAGTGAAGGGGTGGGGTATATCAGGCACCAAGCGAATGGTTGGGGAAAAATGGGCAAGTGTAAGGATCTAAGCAACTTCGATAAGGGCCAAACTGCCAAAACGGCAGGTCTTGTACCTACCAAAAGTGGCCCATGGAAGGACAACTGGTGAACTGGTGACAGGGTCAAGGGCACCCAAGGCTCACTGATGCGAGTGGAGAGCAAAAGCTAGCAGAGGCAGTGTGATGTTCTGGGCAATGTTCTGCTGGAAAACCTTGGGTCCTGGCTTTTGTGTGGATGTTAATATACTTTGACATGTACCACTTACCCAACACTGTTGCAGACCACGTACACCTCTTCATGGCAACAAAATTCCCTAATGGCAGTGGTCTCCTTCAGCCGAATAATGTTCCCAGACACACTACAAAAAATGGTTCAGGAATGGTTTGAGGAACATGACAGAGTTCAAGGTGTTGACTGCCACCAAATTCCCCAGATCATTTGAGCATCTGTTGAGCATCTGTGGGATGTTCTGGACAAACAAGTCTGATCCACGGAGGCCCACCTTGCATCTAACAGGACTTAAAGGAACCATGGTCTTGGTGCCCGAAACCACAGCACACCTTCAGAGGTCTTGCGGCATCCATGCCTCGACGAGTAAGAGCTGTTTTAGCGGCACACGGAGGACCTGCACATTAGTCAGGTGGTTTTAATGTTATGGCTGATTATTATTTATTTATTTTTTTAACAGATTGTTAGTGCTGCCAAGTTGCTGTGGTGCAAGTGGAATAAAACACTTTGGGATGTGCTGTTAACTCCACGTTGAGCTGAAGAACATGCCACCCCATCAGTAAATATATTTTCCTAGAACAACTCTGTGGTGTTTTATTCATTTGATGATTTTGTGGTCAGTAAACCATTTTTGTGTTGATTTTGATGATGATTTGGATCATTGTCCTGCTGGAAGATCCAACCACAGCCCATTTTAATCTTTCTGGCAGAGGCAGTCAGGTTTTCATTTAATATCTGTTGATATTTGATAGAGTCCATGATGCCAGGAAGTGATGGACTTTTAACAGATTGACCACACTTATGCCAGTTGACTTTTTCAGATGAAGCTCTTCCATAACATTCCAGAGCGTATTTTACCACCTTAACATCACCTCTAATTAAAACTGTGAGATCATCCGCATATGCAGATAATTTGGTGGGTTGTTGACAGTTTAGAGTGTCGATTTGTAGACCTGTTAATTCTTTCCTAAGCTTATATAGCAGGGGTTAAATAATTATGCCGTAAAGTTGGCCCGACAGGGGGCAGCCCTGCCTGATACCCCTCTGAGCCTTCACAGCAGTACTTAAGCTACTGGCCACTTTTATCATAAATGTAGCTTCAGAGAATAATAGCCTCATCATTGAGATAAAATTTTCATCAAAACCAAAAGCCTTTAGGGTGTTAAAAAGAAAAACATGTTCGACCCGGTCAAAAGCTTTCTCCTGATCTAATGGTAAAAACCCCATTTCAATCTTGTCGTCATACGCATGGTCATACAAGTGCCTTACTAGATGCAGATTCTCTGTAATAGATCTGTCTTTTATATAGTATGATTGGTCTTTGTGTATGATTGTGTGCAGTACATCATTTGCTCTGTTTACCAAACATTTTGAAAAGATTTTGTCTCAGAACCGCGCTCTGTCCTTCCCACGCACGCACTCTCAGAGAGAGAGAGAGAGAGAGAGAGAGAGAGAGAGAGAGAGAGAGAGAGAGAGAGAGAGAGAGATCAATAGAGACGTAAAGGCAGTCAGACAGAAAGAAAGTGAGAGAGAATGACAGACAGAAAGTGAGAGACCAAGATAGAGATGACAGTGAGACACACACACAGAGAGTGAGACAGAGACCGATCAAGAGAGAGATGGAAAGACAATCAGTCAGACAGAAAGAGATAAAGAAATAGAGAGAGACTTGTTTCTCTCAGGCTCTCATAGTGACTCAGGCCTCAGCTGGTGCTGTCCTTGGTGCTGAAATCAGTCACCAGCCTGCAGTTCACTGAATCTTCATTACAGATTAAACATGATACACCATGTAACCAAAAGTATATGGACGTCTGACCATAACACCCACATGTGCTTCTTCCCTGAACTGTTGCCACACAGCTGAAATCACACAGCTGTATAGAACATCTCTGTACGCTGTAGCGTTACAATTTCCCTTCACTGCAACTAATAGACCCAAACCGGTTCCAGCATCACAATGTCCCTGTACACAAACCCAGCTCCATGAAGACACAGTGTGTTACGGTTGATGCAGAAGAACTTTACTGGCCAGAAGAGTGGACTCTATTGTAACAGTAAAGGGGAAATACATCTGGAAGGGGATGTTCAACAAGCGTATACTGTACGGGTGTGATGGTCAGGTGTCCACAAACTTTTGGCCATAGTGTGTTCTTGAAGAGAAAAAAAGGAAGCTGGGTTCTAATGTTCAGACTTGATGACAATTTTAATAGAGCTGTGATGGTTTAGCCCGAGACGGGACTGAGAACACTCAATCCACACTCGCACAGAAAGTGATAGGGGGCAAAAAATAATAATAATAATAATTTTTTAAATAAAAATAAAATAAAAAGACACTTCCAGCAGGGTTTACTGACTGTTTGGTAAACAGCTCCCCAGTGCAATACGTTATAATAATGCAGATACAATGTGGGCCTCAGAAATCATAAACTATTATGGAAATGGTCACTTAAAGCGTTCCCGTATTATGTACACACACATAACAATAACAGGTGGTCATGGTAACGCATCACACAACCCCATCCTTGATTATCAGCTACTATAGGAACAATAACATGTAAGAACAAGTGCATTAATATACGAGGGTGAATCAAAAAAATGAAAACCTTATAGAAACACATTTGTTTTTCTTGACAAACTTTTCTCAGCACTATAACTCTATAACTCTGACTTTCCACCAGATCTCTTTCCTTTAGCACACATAAACACTTTGTACTCGATCAGCCTGACTCCCCTGGAGGTGTCCATCATGGAACATCCTGCCAGACCTGAACGTCAGCACGTCTCGGAGCCACGGACGGGAGAAAAGGAAAGACACAGGACGGTGTGGAGAGAAGACGAAACGCTGAGTGACTCAGAGAGAGCCTCATCGATCCACTGATCACGTCATACCACTTATTATTATTATTATTACTGATGTGCCGAAGCTCGGTTTCCATTTTTAATCCCTTATAAGATTAGAGGTATAATCTGCTTATAATCACGTATACGATCTGATCATAATATACATCATGCATGTTATTGTTTTACACACACACTCACACCCCTTCGTTGCCAGAGATCTAATTAAAGACTGAGATTGAACATGTCCCTCCTTCTGATAGTGTAAAATTATACATTACAGATTTGGAATTGCATTCTCGCTGTGATGTCTCACACTCTTTACTGGTAGGAAGAGAGAGAGAGCGAGAGAGAGAGTGTGAAAGAGTGTGTCAAAGAGCGAGCGAGTCAGAGATAGAGAGAGCAAATTTAATATTACTACTATTAATAATTTAAAAAAACGGAGCAGATCCAATAGGGCTTCGCAGCAGCAGTGCTTTACCTCAAAGTGATTTGTAACACACACAGTGGAAATGGTGTAGCAAAAGTCATGCAACCATTGTGGGGGGAAAAAGCGGGGGGGGGGGGGGGGGGGGGCGCTGATACTTTGTACCAGATGCATCATCTTTTATAATTGTGATTAATGGTCCATTAGAGAAGAAAAAATCCATTCCATTTTTTGATTACTTATTTGGCGTACAATAAATATTCACACTTTAAGGCCATGTGGAACAATTTCCAAAATGCATTTAAATGGGGTAAATTGTGTACATTGAACCGAGAGTACTAGACATGTTTGCTAAAAGCAACACAAAGGCTTTATTCACACTGCAGGAATTTTATATTGTGTGTTTAGATTTTTTCTTTTAGACAGACTGTTCAACTGCAAATTTGTTCTGGTGAATGACAGGCATTCAAAATCTTTCTGCAGAACTCTGTTGAAGATTCTGTACATCAGAGATTCATCTGAACTTCAACAAAACATTTCACATGTATAGAGTTTTGTCTACGTTCATCAAGTAATCACATTTATAAGTTTATTTATTAATCACGACAGCTCTACTGTGCACGTCTATTACACAACTATCAGTGCTGTTCTGCTGGATATCGGCTCATTTCTGGAGCAGAACAAACTAAAGTTCATTAGACTTACCTCTTGATCAATGCGGGTCATCACATGTTGGATTTCGGGTATTTCACTGCCTCTCGGTGTTGTACAACTGCAGGAGCCGTGGGAGGTGCTGATCAAGCCCTTCAAACAATGCCTTCTTTAAGTCAGGTGACACAAGCCTGCACAACTCAAACACAACCTGTTGAAGAGAACCAAATTTAAAATAGTTAAGAGACAAATCTCCACCATTCTGAAGGGATAAAGTACGTATTCATGTGTAAGCAAACATTTGTTTTATCTATGGAAAATAAATGAACATTAGAACAGATTTACTTGTCTCTGACGGAACAAAACAGGCCATATTAAACTGGGTTAAATATACAAATCCACACAGTTCACCAGTCCAATAGAATCTGTACAACACATTAGCAATACTTCTGCTCTGTTTAGACCCAGAAAATATAAAATACTTACTTTAGTATGAAATTTCTGTCGAGTGTCTACCATGGGGTCGGGATTTACGGTCTGTGAACACGTGCTGATTACACGTGCAGGAAAAGCAACCCACACGTGCAACCCTGACCGAGTGAGAAAGACTCAAACGATTCAAGAAGAGGATTCTGAATCGGTTCATTTAAAGAATCATTACCAAAGCCGCTTATCCTACTTCGATGGTTTGAATGAATGAACTGAATCAGTTGAACCGACTCTTCATCGCTCAGTAAGTCAACGCCGACGAGAATTTCAGGATTATTTTAAAACATTTTTATATTTTTTGAGAGAAGTTTAACGGCTTGAGAAGCGACTCAAGCAGCCTTTTTATTCACAAATCTCACACACACAAACAAGAACACGATACTCGCTAAATATATATATATAAATAAATAGATAATTCAAATAATTCTCCTTCCAGTTGCCTTTAAAACCCACAAGGAGTAAAGAATATAAAATAAGCAAACAAGTTTCAACCAGTATGTACACAGTCTTTTAAAAGTTGATGAAATCTCACTTTTTCTTCTAAAACCACACATAATGCCCCTTCCAGACACCAGATATTCTCAAATGATACAAGGTCTTTCATCTCTTGGTAAAACTTAAAATCGATTAATATCCTAGATTTTAACAGAATCACAAAAACCACTAAAACGCTGTCCCCTGAATTTGACTCAATTCTGTTTCTCCTGCTGACATATATGGCCATCTTTGCCTGCCCTATGATAAAATTTATCAACTGACACTTAAACCTTTTTTTTTTTTGAGAGTATTTAAAACCAAAGATAAAAGTTTCGATTGTAAAACTCTCATTAAAATGGCCAAGCAGTCTCTGTAAAACAGTAAAAAGAGGCTTCAATCTCACACAGTGCATAAACATGTGAAACACAGATTCTCTCACGGCACAGAAAGGACATTCATAACTCACATCAGAGTTTAAAACACAAATAAAAGAATTAACAGCCACTGCACCGTGTAAAATCCTCCACTGTAAATCCCCACACTTTTTTGTTAATGGTGACTTGTACAAGGCTCTCCATTGTGGCTTTACATGTTCCTTTATCTGTAGAACAGAACGCCAAGGTGTGTCGACTCTTTTGTCCAGAAACTTTTTATTTAGGGATAGTACACACATTTTGTAAAGTTCTTTCCCTGATGGTAACTTGGGACCCACAAAACTTAGTTTTTCAGATTTAAGAAACACACCTGAGCACTCACGTACATTCGCCGAGACTCTAAAATCCGGTAAAGGATCTTGGTCATTGGGACTACTTAACCTTCCGGAATATTCCTCCAGCATTTTCAAGACCTCTTCAGTCAACAGGGACCTCCATTCCACAAGGAACTGCGTGACTACACGGACTGACCTCATCTTTATGTGTCCAGCAACTGCCACCGTGTTCCTAAACTCCGGTCCTGCTAAGGTCAGTAGGTCATCCAGAGTGATGACTCCAGCCCTGCAGAACCCCTCCGTAAGTGCAGGAAACGGCTTTCTCTGAGATACATCTAAAATGGAACCATTTATGATTGGCTCCTGCAGCAGCCAGTAGAGAGAACTTGAGCATGGTACTCTCTGCACTGTTAAAAGTCCCCACACTTTAAAAACATTACGGTAAAAAACAGGAAGTTTCCTGATGTCCATCTTTTTCGGGTCCATCCAGAAAAGAGGTTTATGTAAATCCAGCCCTTCAAGTGTCTGTAAAATGACACATGCTACAGCCTTCCAGTTTGCATTTACAGGTCCATGTAGCAGCCTTTGCACAAACTGTAACCGAAAGGCTGCAGTCCTGCTCTGCAGGTGCACCAGTCCATGTCCCCCTCATCCTTGGGGAGAAACAGTACACTCTGTGGAACCCAGTGTAGATTGTTTCAAGAAGACGTTATCATGGGCCTGTTCATTGTAGATTTCACACTTGCACAGTTGCTTGTAGAAACCGACTGCTCTCTTTCGAATTTCTCTATGGTCGACTAAAAGTGTCCCATCATCAGAAAACAGGCCATGTATCATCTTATTCTGACCATTCTTTTTTCCAAATTAAAAAAGAATTTCGACGGTGCATCCATACACTCCACATTCTGAAACCGTGACCTGACCAGAGCTCCTTGTGCAGTAACGTCTGGCAATTTTTTCAATAAATTCTTTTTTGTCATTAAATTTTCTATGCATACCTGCCGTCCTGTGTTTTTCATTAACACTTGAAGCGCCGTTATTTCATCTTCCAAGGATTTCATGCGTAGAGTTGTGTCTCTCGTGACATTGGAGGTATTTTGTTGACACAGCTGTTTAATTTGCGTTTTGGCAAAATCCCACCACTGTTGCACCGATTTAAAAGAACCCTTTGTGGTTCTAAAATCACTCCACAAATATTTAAACACATCCCTAAAATTAACGTCCTGCAATAGACTGGTGTTAAAATGCCAATACGCACTCTTATGCTTGAGTTTACTTAAATACACAGTAGCCAGAACCATACAATGGTCCGTAAATCCTACCGGTATAATTACACAACTTCTAAAAGCACTTAACTGCTGTTTAAAACCATCGAATTTATCCAATCTGGCCATAGAGAGCATATTATTATAGGAGTGCACCCAGGTATACTGCTTTTGCATGTGGTGAAAATTTCTCCAAATGTCCACAAGGTCACAGGAATTCATTAACTCGACTAACCTTCTACGTGATGGCATATGGGGCTCTACATGATTCCTGTCTATACCCAGCTCTGTACAATTAAAATCCCCCGCTAGAATAAAAAAATCATCAGAGTCACAATTCTTCAGGACATTATCTAAGGTTAATAAAAATAACATTCTTTCAATGGCCGTGGTCGGGGCATAAACACAAACAAAAACGATCCACCTATTCTCATATTGAGCTCTAACCTTTAACAGTCGACCCTTTATAATCTCATCAAGTTGATAAGAACAGGGGATAAAATTAGAGGAAAATAAAATAACTACTCCCCCACTGGTAGATGTCTTATGACTTAAAACGGATAACCCTTTAAACTCCCTGGCCCAGTCCGCAGCATTATTAGTGTCTGTGTGGGTTTCCTGAGCAAAGATTACATCAATTTTCTTTTGCTTCACCGTTTCAAACAACAAAAATCTTTTATTTCTTTCCCTTGCTCCATTTAAATTCAACGAAGCAACTCGAAACTCACTCATAAATATGAGGAAAAATAATAGATTTACGTACATGTCTAGGATTGACTATCACTATCATTATAGTCCAACAGTACATTGACTTTTGTAAGGATTTTTTTTAGACGGTATCCCTCCTGATCAGTGAAACCCCCTTCTGCCATAAACCCACGTGTTTTTTTAATAAACTGTTCCACATCCGGGAAAAACTCGTCTATCCTCACATTCCTAGCATGTTTAGTCTTTTTCAGAAAAGCCTTGATGTCGTCCACGCTATATTCATGGCTCGAAAAGCCACTTAGATTTACACTAGTATTAGTTGTTAATCACAAATTTACACTACATGTTATACTACAGTCAGATGCTTCGCTCTCGCTCTCTACCTTCACAGAATTCAGCTCCTCTGCAACATCTTTCCTCTTAGCCTGTGCATGAGGACGATTTCTCCGTCTCTTTCTCTGGGGCACCTTGAACACATTCTCTTCCGTGTCCATATGAGAGCTATCATCCCCAACTTCATCAGCAAGGGACAGATCCACACTATCTAGTGACACCGTACTGTCCTGTGTACCCTTATCACCTAAATCTGGCTCATTCTCAGCCTTCTCTTCTTCACCTGGTTGAACACCGACACCCTGGTGAGAGGGAACAGCTTCAGGTGTCTCCAACTGAGAAGGTGCTGCTGCTCCCTCTCCCGGTGTGTGGACCTCATCCACCCCAACACCCTCTCCAGCAGTAACCTCGTTACCAGCGGCCGCGTTAGCATTATCATTATTTTCGGGATTTTCAGTGTCAGATCCAGATCATTATTGTTCTTCAGAACCATGTACACAAACCGTCTGAAAGACACGATATGTTTAACACGAGGGGATTTACTTGTAGTCGCGATCTTCTTGATCTGAGAGACCAGTTTACCATAGCGGGATAGAGTTTGTGAAAGAACCTCGTCCTTAATAAAAGGAGGAACATTCGACAGGATGACTTTTTTACACGGGGTTGATAAAGGAAGCATTAAGTGGAACACATCATCAATCACAACTCCACTGTCCACCATGTCGTTTACTAACTCCACCGTTTTCAGAAACAGCACGACGGCACTATTCATCCGGGCCGCAGACAGAATGTTGTCGTGTCCAACACTCTCCCCCACGGCCAGACACACCTCCTCAACGCTGGCGGTAGTGGCTACTTTAATAGCATGCCGCCGCGTGAGGGAATCATACTTCCCCATACGTGAGGCAGCCATGCTCCCAAAACTTTTCCCAAACAGCCGCCCAGGCCAGCGAGAAACACACACACACACAAACACACACACACGCGAGCGCGCACACACACAACAAACAATAGTAATCTAAACTCTCTCAGAAACCAAAGACCTAAAGGTAATCGTATTTCTTAAGAAAAAATAGACAGAAAAAATGAACAAGCGAACTTGGAGCAGCGGCCTCGGCCACACTCCACCCACTCACTCACTTCCGCTCTGACTCCGCCCACTCATTCAATCCATGCGCACGAGAGAGAGAGAGAGAGAGAGAGAGAGAGAGAGAGTGTCTGTCTGTCTGTGTGTGTGTGTGTGTGTGTGTGTGTGTGTTTGTAATTATCACTTCATGGGGACATCATCATGTTTACACAGCAACCTCATGGGGACAAAAATCCACGTCCTCACAGGGGTGATGCATTGAAAAGTGTCGAGGAGGCTGTAAATAGACGCCTCACAAATTTTTATCTTTGGCATATAACGCATGATCTGGACAAACTGTGTATGTGACCGGTTTGGTCTATGTCGCCCCCTTTAGTCTGGAACCGGTATTTATTGGGGGAGGGGCTTGGCCAACCACTTCACACACTCTGCAAGTCTAATTTATGCAAATTATGGTACCACCCACTTAGTAAAGGACTGTGGCTAATCTGCATATGCACATTAGCTCTATTACCTATTAGCGGATTAAAAAGTGACTGGTAAATTAAAAGCCTAATTAGACTGTTAGAAGGTTAGATTGTTAGCATAAGCTACACATTAATAAGTCAGAACAGATAGTTATCATGTTTTCCAAATAATTATAAGTCTTAATAATAATTAAAGTTTGAGTTTTTAAATTTTTGCACAGTGAAATGACACTTTTTAAAAATCTCTAAGCAGTAAAACGAAATCCTTAAGTCGGGTTATGGCGGAGTGTAGTTTTTTTGACTGCACTAATAGTTCGTAAACACCACACAGGAAGTAGGAAAAGAACTACATTTCCCATCTGCCCTGGCTGTCACAGGCTAATAGCACCAGCTGCTTTCCATTGCCTTAAGGAATGATTCTACTGCGGCAACGAGACCAAATACAACGAAAGGTAAGTTATTATTATAATTTTTTTTGCAGTTTATAAGTTTGTAATTTTATTTCCCTGCTTTAAGACATTATTTATAATTGAATCGCAATATTAAAGTAATTGTTATGCTAGCGGACTTTACTAGCCAGAGTTAACACACACTTTAACCAATCTAGCACATTAGTAAGTACAATAAGTTAATAAAATGAAGTTAATATATTAAATAGACTTTGGTGGTTGTCATGTCATGTGAATATTTAGTGTTATACCGACTTCTGTAACTAGCTTCACCATGTAACGGATAGTTCGGTTATAAATAGCAGAGTCAGGCTTCCTAAATAGTTATCGATCTGAGCGCTGGATTGAGTTTAAAGCCTCTGAAATCGAGGACAGGGTGGACAGTAGTCTGGACCGAGCCGAGCTCATTAGTTCCAGTTATTAGTTTGTTATGAATCTGTAAAGCGCTGGGCGGTGGTGTGATGTGCTTCGATGTTGTAACTACAGCGCGCTCCTTTTATTCTGCGTCTCTAAACACCGCAGCTGAGCTGTGATCTGTGTGTAGAACAGGTTCTCACTCAGCACAGTTATTAGCAAGCACGAATATGGTTATTTTCTTACTCAGAACATCACTAGGGACTGAAAATCTCAATATATTAACATTTTCTTTAGAGGTAAAATGGCACGAAGGTGGAAGAAGAATAATTATAACTAGACCAGTACATTTCCTGAAGAAAATGTGAGCGGTGCTTGCCGTGGTGAAATCGGGACAGGGTGCCAATACATTCAAGAGCCGCCTACGTAGGGTGCCTATACTTTCCAGAGCCGGACAGATATGGCACCAGCACTGTTAGAGCCGGCTGTGTAGTGCGCCAATACTTTTTAGAGCCGACCGTCAAGGGCGCCAGTACTTTTGAGAGCTGGCTGTGCAGGGTGCCAATACTTTTGAGAGCCGGCCAGATCGTGTGCCAATATTTCTGAGAGCCGAACAGATCGTGTGCCAATACATTTTAGAGCCGAACGTGTACGGAGGAAAAATTTTTTTACAGCTTTCTCCTTAGAGGGCCAATACTTTCGAAACTCAATGCCAGTCTATGGGAAATTTTCTGAATTTGAGCTTCCGTAGTGGGAATTCCGGCATTCCGATCGCTTATAAAAGTCATAGCACACATCTCCTCAATAAGCCGATCGATTCGACACCTCACCTGTCGATCTCCGACAAACAGTGAGGGACTAGTTACGCGCCGAAAAAAACGTGGAAGAAGAATAATAATAATAACTAGACCGGTACATTTCCTGAAGAAAATGTGAGTGGTGCTTGCGTTGGCGAAACAGGGACGGGTGCCAATACTTTCGAGAGCTGACAGCGTAGGGCGCCAATACTTTCCAGAGCCGGACAGATATGGCACCAGCACTGTTAGAGCCAGCCGTGTAGTGCGCCAATACATTTTAGAGCCGACTGTCAAGGGCGCCAGTACTTTTGAGAGCTGGCCGTGCGGGGTCCCAGTACTTTTGAGCGCCGGCCGGAGAGTAATAATATTATTATTATTATTATTATTATTATTATTATTATTATTATTATTATTATTATTAAGTATGCAAGGGAACAATAGTAGTGGTTTTGAAGCACCACTGATTAAATGAGCCATAGAATTAACCTGCATAAAAAACGACGATGTCTGCATAGTTTTTCTTCAAAGTGTACTTTCATTGTACTTGAAAATTGCAGTTGTGAAGTATTTGTCCACTTAAACATTTACATCTGACCGTTAACAATAAAAATTCTGTGCAGAGCTATCATATTTGTAGAATTTGATGTGGAATATTCGGTCACTGAATACTTCTCTCTTTCTCTCGTTGTGTATTGAGTATTGATGCTGCAAAAGAAGACGGATCATTTGGTAGTCTGGTTAATGATGACCACAAGCACCCAAATGGCAGAATGCAGAAGACTGAAGTGGATGGAAGCCCACATCTTGGTCTGTTTGCTTTAACAGACTTTAAAGAAGGTGATGAAATTACCTACAATTACGGAGGAGGAGTCTGGCCTTGGTGTAGCAAGGTATGCAGGGTATCTCCCTCTCTGTTTTCACAATTTAAAAATTATTAAAAGATAAACATTGTCTTATCCGGCAGTGTTGCGATTCATTTTTGTTGCACAACTAATTTTGTGCTTGTGCATCAACAATAAAATTAGACATTATTGTTCATCTGATCTGCTTCAGGTATTTTACTGCCACGTTTAAGCATGAACTACAAAACGTGTGTGTGTCTGAATGCACCGTAATTATCCCAAAGTCTTCCAAAGTATCCCATATCTAACCCTGAAATCACAAACTTAATTCCTATAGTGAAATAATTATTGTTTTTGTCGTATTGAAAAGCATGTTTGCTTTCTGTTACATAATCTTGTCTGTTAATAGTTACTATACGGAGTCCCCACAAAGCATGTTTTATTCAGGTGTGTGTGAGGGAGTCTTGTGATAGCTGAATAGATATGTGAATTTAGAACAGTGTCCCCATAGGTCACTTAAACCTGTTTAAATATGCAGATTATGGAGGGGGACACTGCTGAGAGCAATGGCCAGGAGAAACAGCAGCCATCACAGTCTACACCTTTTCTGGATCATAAATATCAGAATTGTGTAGTTTGCTGGCACTTTTAATCCTGCCTTTCAATCACACCTCTCCATAATTTCCAACATAAGCATCCCCTGGGACTCGGTAGGTTCCCTACTGCATCTTCTCCAAGAAAACTGAGTACTCTTAGTTACTATTTGGTACATATGCACAAACTGCAGTCAGAGTTTTCATTCGTGAGACGTGAAATGTAAGTTCCAGTCTGTAAGTTGCCAGACAATAATTTCTGTTGGGTGTAAGGGTGTGTGTTTGCTATGTAACTAATGTTTATTCTTACATTTAGGTAAAACATCTACTCTGAAAAAGAGGAAGGCTCAGGAAGGAAATGAGGTCCATGCAGTGGAGAGACATATGAAGACCTTCATCATGTCATGTCGTGTCCCAGGGAAGTTGGTCTGTGAAAACTGCATTAGATCTGAGTCTTTATATCTTAAAGATAGAGACTGGCAAAGTGTCAAATTCTATGTCTATAACTGCACTGTAGCTTACAAAAGAGATATAAACAAAGATTAAATAACACTTTGATAGTAACACTTTACATCTATATTACAGATACTGTACATCATAACATCTGTAGTAATGCTTTAATAATAAGTTACATTACACCTCTAGCCTTTTACTTTGTAATGAACCGCTCAGCATTTACTTCATCATAAACTAATCAGGAACAAATCAGGCATTTAAAATATCCATTAGAATCTTTACCTACACCGTTATATTGAATTAGATCAAATTGGTTTGGGCCGCCTTCTTCCAGTGGGTCCTTATGCAGGTGACTGACAAGTTCATGAGTAAGCCTATTGGGCAATAAAAGCTTCAGTGTGCTACCCATTTACATGTTTAGACTGCCTGGAATCAAAATTAGCTACCTCAACATACATTATTAAGTTGTTACTGTCACTTTTTAGCTTAGTCAGTTAAGTGGATATAGAATAAAGAAAAAAATTGTGTTTGGTTGTGTGTCTGTGTTTGGCTAGTATCTTTATTTTTCTCAATATGTTTAACTTTGAGCTGGCTATATGTAGTAAGCAGAAGTGTTATGTCAAACTTAAATGAGTCCAAGTTCATTCATGGCACATGTGAGCTTAGTAGTTCTGCACTTTAATGGGCAAATATTTGTTGTCTTTTACAGTAAAGAAGCTCAAGACTCAAGTTGTCTTTATAATGTTGAATAGACAGGGTTTTTTCATCTGACTGACAATTTTTCACTTGATTAGAGATCCAGACCAATAAACAAATCCTTCATGTAGCTAAAATATGAAAAGGATGAGTTTCTTTGTCATTTTGACTTGCCAAAATGACTGGGGATAGTGTTAATTTGTGATGCATGCCTGTGATAAATAAGTGAGGTTCAGTACAGCTAGCACCTCTACTTTCTATTCCACAAAAAAAAGTATACTTTGGAGCAGAAAATGAAAAGCTTCTTAGAATTATAGCCTCAAAACTAATAATAGCACTGGTACCACCTTCCTTAACAAGTTCCTAGTTTTCTCAAAGGGTTCCTCTGTTGGAAATAGAAAGCTCCAAAAAAAATGTAGTCTGTTATCTATTACGTGCAGATATTGAAATTTGTGTAAGAGAGCTTTTTGATAACCAAACTTTCACTGATTGCATATTTCACAAATAAGGCTAAGAGTCCTTAGTATAAACAATTAAGAACAACTGTTCAATATAATTTCATGAGAAGCTTAAACCTTCAAATAGAGGAAATACACATCATATCTGCTTTACAGACAGCTCTCTAAATTAGACATACTTAGTTTGTAATTTTGTATAAATAATTATAGAGTTAAATTGACAACTTTTTAAAATGGTTTTTTAAAACCATGTCCCATTGTTGTTATATAAACTACCTGATCTGTGTGTATGCAGATTAACTATGTAGTGATGTCCCCACTACAACATGAAAACCAGCTAATTTTCTGTGTATGAAAATTAGGTCCCCGTTAATGATGAGTTCTTGTTATGTCTACATTAGGTGTGAAAAAACCAAGCACAGAAATTTTGTGATTTAAATCCAGAATTTGAGATGATGTGTGTTCTCAGGCTTAAATTATACATGCCTGATTTTTTTCACATCTGTAGGACCTCAGGAAAGTGGTGTCCCCACAATACATGGGTGGGACTACTGACCCCAGAATGTTATAATTACAAGAATGTGAGCGAGTGAGTGAGTGAGTGAGTGAGTGAGTTAAAGTTACAGGAGCAGTCTGGCTGTGCAGCTACAGTAAATGTTAATAATAATAATAATAGGACGTTATTTAAAAGCTCATGCAGCTGATGTTATTTTTATTTAGTAGTTAATTTAACATGCTATGCTAACATGTAAACAATAAGATAATATTACCTGACGTACATTTTACACTCAATATTGTCTGTTTCTGTTCTATTTCACCAACAAAAATATTTCCAAACAAAGCCACAGCAGGTCCTGCTCCTTTTTCCTCCTAATTCCCTCATTTCTCCACGTTGGGATTAATAAAGTATTATCTTATCTCATCTTTTGTTCAAATGGGAGATTTCTTATTTATTTTATTTATTTTGTTTATTTTTAAATAGGAGACCTTTTAATAATTTTATTAAAAAATGGCTTCATGTTTCAATTATAATGAAGCGTTTGTTCAAACAAAAATGTTTTCAGTCCTTTAAGGATCATTGTAACTGAGGATGTTATGTTTAAATAAACAGCAGGAGATTGAGCACCAGTGACTTGACACCTACAGCTGACAAAGCTGCAAGCAGGGTTCATACCTGCGCAAGAAAACCCCGCTGGATTTAGAGTCTTGACGCCTCAAAGTGATTTAAGGAAACACTAGGCTATTCTACTGGAGCCGACGGACGTGTTTGTCCGTGTTAGACCCTTCTTCAACAACAACTTTGCAGTCTCGTTTATATTCTCAGGTTTCCGCACGTGGACGTCCTCTTCAGTACATTTACTTCAGTCAAGTAATTAGAGCCTTTACTAGTTTACATGAACACATTCGGACGACTTACTTTACGTCAAAGCATTTTTCTAGGATAAAACACAAGCATGTTTGATGAATGCCAAGGTGCTTTCTTGCTCATCTGAATAGCGTTCTCTCTGCATTACGACACAGTTTCATAACAGGCTTCAAGTTGCACAGGTGAAACCCCAGTGTAGTTCAATAAAGTGCCCTTTTCTCTCTGCAGTCGGCAAGATAGTGCACACGAGTTAGTTGACACAGACCGTTGACATGCCTTGAACAGGCTTCGAGTTGCGTAGGGGAGACCCCAGTGCATTCCAAGTCCAGTGCCATTTTCTCTTGGCCATCAGAGGAAGGGAGCATGAGACAAGACTTAAGTGCATTTCCTTGGTTCATTTATGTTCTGATGGTTTATGTTTTGATCGTTTCAATGTGCCAACCTTCTTTACCAGCCGTAACCGCGATGGAGAATGAGACAAGGCTTAAGAGTGACTCCAAGGCTCATTGACGTTTTGATCGCGCATGGTCTCAACATTCCAAAGTGTCATGGGTCTTTTCAAATGGCTTCATGTTTCAATTATAATGAAGCATTTGTTCAAACAAAAATGTTTTCAGTCCTTTAAGGATCATTGTAACTGATGATGTTATTATTATTCATAATAATAATAATAATAATAATAATGCTGGTGTGGTGTCCTGTACTCTGATTTCTGTGTGTGAGAGAAACACACTCACATTTCTGTTACATGGTAAAGAGTAAGTGTATTATGGCTGTGTGTGTGTTTGAGGTCAGTGTTCTGATATTTCATCATTTCTCTTCCAGTCTGTGTGTGTGATCTGACAGAGGAAAGCTGTAGAGTTCTGTCCTCAGTTCTCAGATCAAACTCCTCCAGACTGAGAGAACTGAACCTGAGTGACAATAACCTGCAGGATTCAGGAGTGAAGCTGCTCTCTGCTGGACTGGAGAATCCACACTGTACACTGGAGATACTGAGGTACACACACACACACTCACTCACACACACACACATTGTACACTGGAGATACTGAGGTACACACACACACACTCACACACACACATACACTGTACACTGGAGATACTGAGGTACACACACACACACACATACACACACTGTACACTGGAGATACTGAGGTACACACACACACACACACACACACACACTGTACACTGGAGATACTGAGGTACACACACACACACACTGTACACTGGAGATACTGAGGTACACACACACACACACACACACACACACACACACTGTACACTGGAGATACTGAGGTACACACACACACTGTACACTGGAGATACTGAGGTACACACACACACACACACACACACACACACACACACACTCACAAACACACATCCAGTTTCCATCTGTGGTGATTGTAATTGTAGTGATGTACAGTGCATCCAGAAAGTATTCACAGCGCTTGACTTTTTCCACATTTTGTTATGTTACAGTTTTATTCCAAATGGATTAAATTAATTATTTTCCTCAAAATTCTACTAACAATACCCCATACTGACACCGTGAAAGAAGTTTGTTTGAAATCTTTTCAAATTTATTTAAAAATAAAAAACAAAAAAAGCACATGTACATAAGTATTCACACCCTTTGCCATGACACTCAAAATTGAGCTCAGGTGCATCCTGGTTCCACTGATCATCCTTCAGATGTTTCTACAACGTGATGGGAGTCCACCTGTGGTAAATTCAGTGGATTGGACATGATTTGGAAAGGCACACACCTGACTATATAAGGTCCCACAGTTAACACTGCATGTCAGAGCACAAACCAAGCCATGAAGTCCAAGGAACTGACTGTAGACCTCCGAGACAGGATTGTATCGAGGCACAGATCTGGGGAAGGGTACAGAAACATTTCTGCAGCATTGAAGGTCCCAATGAGCACAGTGGCCTCCATCATCCGTAAATGGAGGAAGTCTGGAACCAGCAGGACTCTTCCTAGAGCTGGCCGCCCGGCCAAACTGAGCGATCGGGGGAGAAGGGCCTTAGTCAGGGAGGTGACCAGAAACCCGATGGTCACTCTGACAGTGCTCCAGTGTGTCTCTGTGGAGAGAGAAGAACCTTCCAGAAGAACAACCATCTCTGCAGCACTCCACCAATCAGGCCTGTATGGTAGAGTGGCCAGACGGAAGCCACTCCTCAGTAAAAGGCACGTGACAGATCACCTGGAGTTTGCCAAAAGGCACCTGAAGGACTCTCAGACCATGATGAAACAAAGATTGAACTCTTTGGCCTGAATGGCAAGCGTCATGTCTGGAGGAAACCAGGCACCACTCATCACCTGGCCAATACCATCCCTACAGTGAAGCATGGTGGTGGCAGCATCATGCTGTGGGGATGTTTTACAGCGGCAGGAAGTGGGAGACTAGTCAGGATCGGGGAAAGATGAATGCAGCAATGTACAGAGACATTCAATTCATGATGCATGTATTTTTCCCACTACCGGCCTATAGTAGGCAAATATGCAGTTTGGGACACAGCCGAACGCTCTTGTTCGCCGTAAAGCGTAAAACTGCCGTGTGTGATCGTGTCCTGTCGCAAAATGCGGTGAAAACTCACACGACTTTCATAATATGATTAAGGTGTTTACATGTGTGTAATACACGTCCATAATACGATTAAAACAGGAGTAATCCACCTGTCTTAATTCGATTAGATCTTAATTAGATTATGACCATAATTAGATTAAGGTTGCTGTTTACATGGTAGTTTCTTAATCAAATTATGGTCTTAATTAGATTAAGAGTGGATTATTGTTGTCCATGTAAACGCAGTCATTGTCTCAAAGCAGCTTTACAGAAATATCAATACGGTATACAGATATTAAAGGTGCGAATTTATCCCAACTGAGCAAGACACTGAGTGGCGACGGTGGCAAGGAAAAACTCCCTAAGATGTTTTAAGAGGAAGAAACCTTGAGAGGAACCCGACTCAGAAGGGAACCCGTCCTCATCTGGGTAACATCAGATAGTGTGAAAAAGTTCATTATGGATTTATATGAAGTCTGTATGGCGTTAGGAGCAGCCGTAGTCCCAGCAGTCTGGAATTAAAGAAGATTTGAGCTCCATCCAGAGGCAGAAAGGATCTGGATCTCTAGTATCTCCATAAATTCGTGTGGGGCTCGGCGAAAGGAGAGAGGGAGAAAAAAGATCATTATGACTGCGAAGTAGTAGAACAGAATCTAGTCAGGGTAGGCTTGAGTAAACAAATACGTTTTAAGCTTAGACTTAAACACTGAGACTGTGTCTGAGTCCCGAACACTAATAGGAAGACTGTTCCATAACTGTGGGGCCCTATAAGAGAAAGCTCTTCCCCCTGCTGTAGCCTTCACTATTCGAGGTACCGTCAGATAGTCTGCATCTTTTGATCTAAGTAGGCGTGGCGGATCATATAAAACCAAAAGGTCGCTTAGATATTGTGGAGCGAGACCATTTAGTGCTTTATAGGTTAATAACAGTATTTTATAATCAGTGTGAGATTTCACTGGGAGTCAATGCAGTATTGATAATATCGGTGTGATATGGTCGTATCTTCTGGTTCTAGTTAGGACTCTAGCAGCTGCATTCTGGACTAACTGGAGTTTGTTTATGCTCCTACTGGAACATCCAGACAGTAAGGCATTACAGTAATCTAATCTAGAGGTGACGAATGCATGAACTAATATTTCTGCATCATGTAGTGACAGACAACCCCAATACTGAAAAAGTTGGGACAGTATGGAAAATGCTAATAAAACAATGAGGGTCATTTGTAAATGTACATTGACTTGTATTTAAACAAAAAACATAAAGACGAGGTATTTGATGTTTTACCTAATCAACTGCAAAGTTTCTCGAAGATGAACATTCATTTTGAAATTGATGCTGCAACACGTTCCAAAAAAGTTGGGACAGGGGTCATTTAGGATTAATAGCGATGTGACGAGTTGAAAGAAGGTAATGTGAAACAGGTGAGGTCTAATTATCGTCTAATCATATATATAAGGAGCCTTCAAAAAAGGCCGAGTCCTTCAAGAGTAAGGATGGGTCGAGGCTCGCCAATCTGCCAACAGATATGTCAGCAAATAATCCAACACTTTGAGAAGAACATTCCCCAAAGACAAATCGGTAGGATTTTGGTCATTTCACCTTCTACAGTGCACAATATAATTAAAAGATTCAAGGAATCCGGTCAAATCTCGGTGCGTAAAGGTTGAGGCATAAAACCACTTCTGAATGCGCGTGATCTCCGCTCCCTCAGATGTCACTGTCTTAAAAACCATCATAGGAGCATAAACAAACTCCAGTTAGTCCAGAACGCAGCTGCTAGAGTCCTAACTAGAACCAGAAGATACGACACATCACCCCGATCTTATCCACACTGCATTGGCTCCCAGTGAAATCTCACACTGATTATAAAATACTATTATTAACCTATAAAGCACTGAACGGTCTCGCACCATGCAACTTTGATCAAAAGATGCAGACTCTCTGATGAAACGTTGAATAGTGTTTTTGTAAAATGATGTTGAAACACACACACACACACACACACAGATATTTAAAATAACAGAGAATGCCACACAAGTTATTATAATTTATGAATGTACAGTCAAAGATTGAACCTTTACATTTAGACAGCTTTACCATAAAATGGCAGTTGATTTGTGTAAGTGTGTGAGGAATAGTCTGTAATATATCACACAGACGTGTGTGTGTGTGTGTATGTATAAAGGCATTAAATAAATGTTATGGGTTTTTATTACACCGTACCATGTACATCAATGTGTATATATAAACTACATGTGTGTTGTGGGGGGGGGGTGTAGTATGGGGTGTTGTGGGGGGGGTGTAGTATGGGGTGTTGTGGGGGGGGTGTAGTATGGGGTGTAGGTGGGGGGGTCTAGTATGGGGTGTAGGTGGGGGGGGTCTAGTATGGGGTGTAGGTGGGGGGGGTCTAGTATGGGGTGTAGGTGGGGGGGTGTAGTATGCTAGAGTACGAGGCGTATGAGTTCCACTCTCCTCTGTGAAATCCACCTTCATCTTCTGTTTCTCCATCACTGCCTCCAGCTCTGTTGCCTTTCTGACATCCTGAGAAAAAGACACTCATCATTTATACACATCATTACCATGTGTCTGTGTGTCTGTGTGTGTGAGTGTGTCTGTGTGTGTGTGTGTGTGTGTGTTTACCTCCAGCAGTGCCATCTGTACGGCAACTTGTCTGTACACCCTCGCTCCTTCTTCAGGAATGACAGTGCGAAGTTCCTCTTTATTCAGAGAGAATAGCTGAGCTCCTGTTCACACACAAAGACACTTTGTAGTCCTACACACACACACACACACACACACACACACACAGAGATATTAATAAATTAATAGATAATATTTTATGAAAATTTGACGAGGCAGTGATTCACACAGGCCACTATAGGGAGCCGGAGCACAGACTGCCCTTTTACTAGACCATTAAAAATAAAGAGAATTAGAGTCACACCAGTAACTTTGTTCCAACAAGAGTAACACACACTTTCTGTCAAACTGTCAATCAAAGTAGTGTGTACTGATTTATAGCCCTTTGTGCTTCTCAGGCCGACATTTCTGTAAGTGGCCTAATTTATGACCGGGGGCTGGGGTGAAATACGTCTGAACAGCGTATCAATGGTTAATATTGGGCATGTGTTTGTGTTACTGTGTGGCGTTATTTCGTTTGTGTAAACACACTGTTAGAAAAGCATGATGTTTGAATGTGTACATATAGGAGTAGAATATTTGTTTGTGAAATAAATGAAAACAATTGTTGATTACGTTTTTAGGAGCCCGGTTTGCCTTTGAATAAAAAGTGTAGGAGGTAAAGCTTTTTTTTTTTTTAAAGATTCTGTTTAAAATAATTGTTTGTATTACATACATTCTAAACACAAACCTTTAGGATGTAAAAATGGTTAAAAGAGCTGTTTAAAAAGAATCGCGCGTATTACATGACTTCTAAACAAAGATCCTTACGAGGTAAAAATGTTAGTGTCGGCTAAAAGAATCGCCGTAATGTTTAAACTAGAAGACAAAAAACTGAATCACCTCTCACTCTCTCTCTAAACCCCGCCCATACATACATGTTTCAGACACACCTCTCTCTCTCTCTCTCTCTCTCTCTCTCTCTCTAAACCCCGCCCATACATACATGTTTCAGACACACCTCTCTCTCTAAACCCCGCCCATACACGTGTTTCACCGGTAGACAGTACTTTCTGTCAAACTGTCAATCTAAGTAGTGTTCTAATTTATGATCTTTGTGTTTTCCTGAGCAACAGTTTGTAGGTAGTCTAATTTATGATCTTTGTGTTTTCCTGAGCAACAGTTTGTAGGTAGTCTAATTTATGATCTTTGTGTTTTCCTGAGCAAGAGCTTTGTGTGGAGACACTTATTTTATGACCGGGGGTCGTGGTGTAATCCTATCAGTATGTTTATGATAATGAGTTGGTGTCTGGGGGAGTTAATGGCTTTACGATACCCCCAGCAATAGGTAGACTGTGTTTAAAAGTGGAGTCAGTTACACAGAAGTTTCTAAGATCTCGGCTGTGTACCAGTGTTTGCGCTGTGTGATTTAAACGAACCTGCGGCTTCTCATTTTAGCACCGCTAAAGTTTTATTTTTATTATGAGGAATGCTTCAAAGAGGAGGTGGCTGTCTATCGTAACAGTAAGTGTTTTATTAGTGGTGCTTGAAAAGCGCTACTATTGTTCTCTTGCATACTCCTTCTTCTTCTTCTTCCTCCTCTTCTTATTATTCTTCCACTTTTTTTCGGAGCGTAACTAGTCCCGCACCGTTTGTTGGAGATCGACAGGTGAGGTGTTGAATCGATTGGCTTATTGAGGAGATGTGTGCTATGACTTTTATAAGCAATCGGAATGCTGGAATTCCCACTACGGAAGTTCAAATTCTGAAAATTTCCCATAGACTTGCATTGAGTTTCGAAAGTATTGGCCCTCTAAGGAGAAAGCTCTAAAAATTTTTCCTCCGTACACGTCCGGCTCTAGAATGTATTGGCACACGATCTGTTCGGCTCTCAAAAGTATTGGGACCCCGCACGGCCAGCTCTCAAAAGTACTGGCTCTAACAATGCTGGCGCCATATCTGTCCGGCTCTCGAAAGTATTGGCGCCCTACGCTGTCGGCTCTCGAAAATATTGGCGCCCTATTTGTCCAGCTTTAAAAGTATTAGCACCCTAAACGGCCAGTATAGTGCTAACACATGCTAGCAACATGCCAGCATGATGCTAAAACGTGCCAGCATGATGCTAAAACGTGCCAGCATGATGCTAAAACGTGCCAGCATGATGCTAAAACATGCTAAAACGTGCTAGCATGATGCTAAAACATGCTAGCATGATGCTAAAACATGTTAAAACATGCTAGCATGATGTTAAAACATGCTAAAACATGTTAGCATGATGCTAAAATCCTCTAACAACCTATCCATCTGGCTCTCAAAAGTATTGGCGCCCAATCCAAATTTTTCCAGTGCAAGCACCACTCACATTTTCTTCAGGAAATGTACTGGTCTAGTTACTATTATAATAATTATCATTCTTCTTCCACTTTGTTTGTGTAACTGTGTATGTCGCCCCTGTTTTAGATGTACCTGTGTTCACTGTAGGTGTAACTTTAGCTGGAACACGATTAGCTTTTCACTTTGGCATTTTTAGTTCACTTCTACTAGTACACCAATATTCACGCTTGGGTCTTCATCGTAATGCCGGCGTAATAACGTAATCATGTCGTGACGTCGTCAACCTTCCGGGTCAAAGAATAATAATTAAATAATTAAGGAATTATAGCAGAGTAATGCCGGTACACCGGCCTTACAGGGATAACGTTTACACTGTAAATCCTCTATATCGGCCTTACGGGGATTTGGCATAGACGACCAAGCCAGTCTATCGTCCTTACGGGAATAGATCAAAGACGGGCAAGCCGTTTTTTCAGCCATACGAGGTAAGAGGGTTAAGTACACGTCCGGAAATGTACAGACAACTCATCCCAAAGCACGAGGCGGGAGCAGGCGTGTATGAGATGTGATCGTCCAATGGCAAGCAGGAACATGACGCATTGCAGTGGACTGGGCTTAAAAGAGGAGGAGACAAGACACCCATCCCTCCCCCGACATAGACACACGAATGGAACATAGTACAAACAGAAATACAACTGAGGACGTAACAATGGCCAAGTATCAAATAAAATGTAAACTTGCATTGATGAAGTTAATGTTGTTAGTAATTGTTTATAAATTACCATGGTAACACAGAGCTCCAAGGTATAGAAATATGGAGTTTGTCATCAATCAAACAGTAACCAGTTTTAATACCTAAAAAAGTTTACATAGCAAAATATAGCAAAGCGCTTTACAGTAAATTAAAATGTAAAATTAAACTAATGAAATGTTGTGCAGCACATGCTTATGTTAATGTTTGTTACATTATATAATCATATAAATAAGTAAATACTCCCAAAGTCACCAGAATTGAAAGCTTTGGTGCTGTTAAACATTTAGAGATTGAGGTTGTGGTGACTCAGTATTTCACTCAGTATATCTGGGTAAGACACAGTGAACGACTCACTGCTGGCATTCATGAAGAAGTCATAAACTCCACTGGAATAATAAATAGGATCTAATAAAATCATGAGTGGAAATTATTGGTGTAAGTTTGTTAGGATAGACCTCCTCCAACCTGGAACTATATCCTCCAGTCCACGCGGTGGCGGTAACGCGCCTAACAGCTGCGTCTCCGACCAGTAGAAATCACAAGAAGAAAAAGCTGCAGCGGGTATCTCCTGAGCAGATGAGTTATTACACCGAACTAATCATCTCCAGATTAAATTATGTCTGACAGTTTTACAGTTAGATTTGATCCAGTTTAAAAGTAAAAGCTGGTTATTTTGTCTGTGTTTGAGGAATTAAAACTCCGTTCTGTTTTTAAACCCGAGGTAAGTTAAACGAAAGCTGTGTGGCCGAATCCCAAATTGATGTCATTTCCGGTTTAAGTGCACTACATTAGGTATTTAATAATGACGGTCTACACCCTATGTAGTGCACTATTTAACTCATGAGGAGAGATTTGTTATTCTGTTTTAGCGGCACTATTTAAGTATAACCTTACTTTATCCTAAAATCCATTGTTTGCTCCCTGCTTATAGCAACTAAAATAAACAACAGTGAGCGTAAAAGTGGCTGTCATTTAGAAGCTAAAATAACTTTATATTTCTGTAATGTTTTTAATGTATAAACTGCTAAACTGAGGTAAAGTTGAGTTTAGATTGGACATTCACCGCACATTCGAGCTTCTCTCTTCTATTTCTCAAGAAATAAACACAAAAAGGACAAAATGTGTGTGTGTGTGTGTAGCTGGCGAGGTGACTTTGTAAAGAAATACTACGCGCATGCGCACATAAGCATTCACGTCAACATGTCCGCCATATTGATGAGGGAAAGACCGCGCTGTAAACAAATACAAGTAAACGGAGGAGCTGTGGTTTTTTTCATAATAATTTACATGATTTACCGGAGATGGTAACGGCATCGTTTTCAAAAACCCTTTGAAACCCGTTTTCCAAAGTTTTCAGGCCCCGAAACGCCGTCGTCATGGAAACGAACAGCCAAACCAAGCAAAGTTTTCGGTTTTTATTTGAAAATGTTGTGGTGTAAACGGCCCCTTAACAACTACAGCAAAATGCTGCTTTTATTGCTGAAGTCTTTCTGTAAACAAATAGAAATGAAATAGAATTTTTATGATTCACACTATATTACACTCCATTCTTCTTCTCAAAGACAACTCTATTTTTGAAAATAATTAAAGTGTTTTTTTATTTTAAAAAAATCAATTTCATGATGCAGCTTATTATTAGAGCTGCAACTAACGATTATTTTCACAATCGATTAATTGGTCTATTATTTTTTCGATTAATCTGATGGGGGCGGGGCAAACTTTCAGTGCCTTTTTTGTTTATTTAAAATAAAATCCACAAACTGAGTGTTACAAATATAAATTCAGACTAAAACTTTACACAGATGTTTGTCCAAAACAGAAAAGAACCCAAAACACACACACACACACACATTATAAATTTAGGACTGTAGTTTAATTCGGTGCTTTTTGTGAATCCATAAAAAATAATGCATAAGTACTTATATAATATAAATGTAAACTAACTAAATAAGATAAATATATATAAACATTTATAAATAGTTAGATAGATAGCATTATTATTTTTTATGGATGCACAAAAAGTACAGAATTAAACTCCAGTCCTAAATGAATAATAAAATCTCACTTTCACTGCACCTTGTGGTTTCTGTATCTCGGTGTCTTTAGACATGATTTTACTTTTGATCATAATGTTTGAATTAGACATTACAGATCTTACTCGCGCTACACTCTGTATCAGCGCGTCTACACCGCGCGTGACCAGCAACGCAGCCTCGTTACTAACACGTCACTTCCGACAGAATTTACACTGCAAGCGCGCAGATACAGCATATAATGACAAACTTAAATTAAACTAAACCTTTTGAACAGCTTGCGACCGCATCACTATCATGCTTCCGTGCTCCACAAACTCCGCTTTATAAAGTTTATACACCTTCTCAGAGGTGTTTAATCCCTGACTTAGAGGACACACACTTTCTTCCTCAGTCACGTGATGATTTCTCCTCCGTCTGATGAGGACTGAGGTCATGTTGGGAATAAAAGATAACGCTGACAGAAAGTAAACTGAAGGAAGTCAGTGTCGGTGACTCTGAGGCTAAAGCTAGCGGTGTCGCATTACGTGCGTGTGACGATTTTCTGACATTGCTCCTCTTCTGACTACCTGCTCAAGTGACGAGAGGTTAGGCTATGTCACGTTGTCATAAAGTGGTGTCGGTGCGGTTGTATCGGGGTAGTTTTACAAGTACGTGTACATGAACACAGTATCGGGCCGACACCTGAGTACTGGTATCGGCATCGGTGCATCCCTAACACACACACACACAGTTAAATTGGAGTAGTGAACCATAAGATCTTTGATGACGTCATGTACAGATCAGAGGTCTAGAACTCACTTTCTTTCTCTCTCTTGATAATCGTTGTTTTAATGTAATAATGTGTACATTACATCTATCTCTGTAATCTTCTTCCCTATTTGTGTTTATTCTCGAGTGAAATAGTTGATAACTCCTACGGAACATATTAAGCTACACAGGAGCAGTGATGAGAATAAACATGACTTTTGGTGCTCATGATTAAATATGGCAGTTTTATTATGAACCCACTACATTAGAGAAGGAAATACTGGATGTGAAGTGCAGTAGTGCTAGTGTGTGTGAATAGATTATCAGTTTAGATACTGACCCAGAACACTACTAACATGCAGTGCTTTCTTAGGGTGGTGATGAAGTTGGAGTTGAACCGGTAAGAAAGATATTAGAGAGGGGCTTCTTTACACTCCTGAGGATGTTCAATTAGAACCTGCACCAAACTCCCCTGATTCAAGTCATCAGCTAATTAAGCGGCCTGCACGAGCTGAGGTGGGTGCTTTAGAGCAGATAAAACACCAAATGTGTTATCTAAGAGTTCAGAGCCTGTGTTCTAGACACATGATTTAGAGTAGAGACTTGGGTCCTGAGCTTTGGAGTTATTCTGATTATAGGTTTCAGTGAGGAAGTGACTGAAATTAAGGAGAGGAACTGAGAATAAAGTTATAGTCTTGCTGAGTAAACAGAGAATAAGGCTATATTAGTGTTATGGGAGCAACGCTGATGAAATACATGTACATGTCAAAAACTGCTAGAAAAAAACTCAAAATGTTTGCTTAGCCTAATACTTTTTTCCATCTGCACAAAATTATTATTTTAGCAGCTGCTTTTGCAGTAGAAAGACTTAAAGTCGAGGGTCCCTGTAAGTATCTATGGAGAGAGGAGCAGTGCACCATTGACATCATGTGCAGAGGTAGCATGAAGTTGTGACTGAGAGTTTTTAGAAATCATTTCCTAATCTTATGCTAATATGAATACTATAATAATAATAATAATAAGAGGAAAGAAGTAAGGGTGATGAATAAAATAAATATAAAGTGTGTTTTAGGCAGCGCTGCGTGGTGTTCTGGATGGATCTTGACTGCCATCGTGTGGTCATGTTTAGGTCATGTTAAGTGCACCTTCCCCCAAACGGTGTTTAAAGCCACAGATTACAAATCTATATTCCTGCTGAATGTGTGTTTATGACCTGGATGTTGAGTTGCTTTTAAACCTTCTACATAAGCACCATTTCCGGCCTCTTTGAGTCCCAGGTGACGATCTCCTTTTATTTTCAGATTCTTACTGAGGTGCTGTTTTCCACATGCAGTGCTTGGCTGTGTTGGAGGCCACCAAGAAAGACTTCCTGGCTGTCATGTGGAAGCTAAGTGGGCTGGGGTATGTTGTCCTTCATCAACTGACATAGCCAGAATGCTTGTCATGTTTTTATGTATTGATTTAATTTCTGTTAGACAGCCTCATGATTTACCAAACATGTTTTTCTTTTTTTTAGGTCAAAAGGATTTCTGGCCATGGTGCTTGTGCTGCAGTGATCTTGTTCTCCATCACACTCCAACACAGGTAGCGACCTTCACCCTCTCCCAAGAGGTGATGGTACGACTCTGAATAAACACTCTATTATTATAAATAAAGTGTGACTGTGTCTTGTAGTCCACCCACCAACCTTTTTCTGTTCAGTGGTTTGACTTGTGCTACACAGAGGTGAGTCCAGTTATGCTGCAAGAAGTGTAAGTATGATGGGGTTGACGAGTAGGAGGAGAGGTTCTTCCTGTGCAAGGTGCTGCTCTCTCTTCTTTCAACATAGCTCCTGGTCTCAGAACAGGTTTAGTTCATCGTTGCTGGTGTTGTGTAGAGGATGTTATATTGTGAAAGTCACAACTATCCCCGCTCAAGTTCTTGTGAAATATGTGACCTTGTTTGTGACTATATTCACCATGATACTTTCAGCGGTTACTACATTAGTGTCCTTAATTTTTTACTATTTAAAGATTGTTTAAAAGTTTATTACAGGCTCAATGAATGTTCTTCTCCTTCACTAGAAGATAAAGGCCCGGTTTCACAGACAGGATTTACATTAAGCCAGGATTAGGCCTTCGATCAATTAGGACATTTCAGTAGCTTTTATAAACGTTTCTTAGAAAAAAATATTTCTGGTGCACATCCTGAGATAAAACAATGGCACTGACGTGTTTTAAGATCCGTCCGTGCAAGTAGCTTTCAGTTAAAACAGCTCAAACATACATTTTAGTCTGGGACTAGGCTTAAGCCTTGTTTGTGAAACCAGGGGAAAAAAGAAGGGTGTGCTTTATTATGCTCTCTCCAGAATATGACAGAAGAAATGTGACCCACACCTGTAACTATAAAAAGCAGGTAGAACTGCAGTTAGCATGAAACCTCAAATGTGTAGCTGGGCTGGAAATTTATTTTTGTATGCATGTATAATATTTTTTCTCTTACAGATGGACCAGCAAACAGATTTAAAGGCTGTTGTGAATGATGGGTTACAGAAATGTCTTCCTGTGTTTATTATTATTTGAAGTTATATATTCTGATTTGTAAGCAAGATTATGAAGTCTCCTTTTGCTAATCATTTTACAGCATTATTAAAAAGTCCATGTACACAATGTTTATCCCGAGTGCATTTTTGATGTATTTTATTATCCTGCACAAAGCAAAAACACAATTTGTGTGTAGATGCCCCTCGTAAATATTAACATAGTAAGAGCAAATGGACAAGTGAAACTAATCAATATAAAATCTCTAAAGAAGGGCATGATGGTACTGATTTTCTTTTTACACACATGGTATGCACGTACTTGGAGTAAATTTTAATGAACAGAATATGGGTTCTATTCAGTACTTGACAAATGATTCAGTGCGGATCAAATGTGAACAAATGAGCCATGAATGGATCCGTGTTCTATATAATATCATTTTTAAGTGGATTTTTAAATGATTTTTAAACTGCTTACATCACTGTCCCATCTAGTGCCTATTAATGCTGTTCAGCTCTGATGGTTTCACCTGGAATATTCTGTGTTCATTCATTCCGTACAAAGACAAATATCACAAATTCAGTTGCCGTCTCTTAAGTATTATGGTTTATATGGTCGAGAGAATAAAGAAAAATCTCAAACATTTAGCAACGTTTTAAAGTAAAAGTTTAAGGTTGTGAATTACACATCTAAAATTACTCCTTTTTTATCTCCCAAAACCATGTGGAATAATGTGTTATGATACCTGACAAGACCAAAATTTAACTTTTTAGCTATAACCAAAAAACATGTTTGGCAAAAAAAAAAAACAACGCAACACCAAAAGAGCACCATCCCCACAGGGAAGCATTGAGCTTTGGAGTGGTTTTTCTTCAGCTGGACCTGGGCTTTAATCAGGATGGAGGGAATAATGAATAACTCCAAATATCAGTCAATTTTGGTACAAAACATTAAGGCTTCTGCTACAACACTTAAGATGAAGAGGAATTTCACCTTTCAGCATGTTAACGACCCAAAGCAAACCTCCAGATCAACAAACGAATGACTTCACCAAAACAAGTTCAAGCTTTTGGAATGGCCCAGTCAGAGTCCAGACCTAAATCCAATCATAAATCTGTGGGGTTTCCCGGAGAGGGCTGTGCACAGGAGATGTCCAGCCAATCTGACGGAGTTAGAATGCTTTTGCAAGGAAGAATGGCAAAATATTGCTAAATCAAGACGCTCCAAACTGATCTACTCTTATCCAAAAAGATGAAATGCTGTGATAAAATTTAAATGTGTTTAAGGGTGTGCACACTTATGCAATCAGGTTATTGTAAATAATTTATCTATTTTACATTGTACATTATTTATTTATTATAAAATGATTCTTATTGTTTTTCACTTTAAGTAATCAATCTCAGTCGACATTATTCCCCTGTTTCTTATGATGTTTCATAAAAACACAATTTAATGCACATAAATCCCATCAATTTATTGTGTAGTCATAGTTTTGAGATGTTTTATGCAACCCTTCAGGCATCCATTATATCCTTCACTTCACTTTATTTAACTTTCTCCCTGCTGTCTGGAATTACTGAAGACTATTTGGTCATTTGTGACATATAGGAAAATGATTCGATTATAAACATCTATGCATGACTTGAACTTTATGCTCATTTTGTTATGGTAGTCCATCTTATGTATACATGATGAATACCTGTGATGTATTAGTCTTGGGAACATTATAACCATATGGAGAAAAAAACAACTAGCCAAAGTACATATACATAATATTTACATTTAATAGGATGTCACATGAGCAATGTTATTTCTATCGAGCAGTTCTACTGCATGGTTTTAGTAGCAAAAGTTTTCACTTTCAGTTAAATAATACTGCTAGTATATAATAGAATATGGAATATGAGACTATATGCTGATTGTTATGATAGGTCAGTCTGCTCAGTGTAATAGTATAACACACCTGATATGGAGATAAATGCTCTGCTAAATACTTCACTGGACAGATACTTAAACCCAGAGTTTACACTTTTGAGGTTTTTTGTTTGTTTGTGTGTAAGTGATTTTCAGTCAAGTCTAAAATTCACAAGTGCTCTGTCTTCTTTAATACACTTCACACAACACTTTAGCTTGTTTGCAAGTACTAATATTCAAACAGGTTCAGAGTCAAGACTCACAGGGGACTCGGGGCACAAGGTGGGGGGACACCCAGGACAGGGTGCCAACCCATTGCAGGGCACAATTGCACACATTTTTTAGAGATACCAATCGGCCTACAACGCATGTCTTTGGACTGTGGGAGGAAACCAGAGTACCCGGATGAAACCCCCTGAAGCACGATGAGAACTACGATGCAGGGCAGAGGCAGGAATTGAACCTCCAAAACTGGAGGTGCAAGGCAAACATGATAACGTACGTGCAGCAATTGCCTTGGGCCCCGAGCTAGCAAGGGCCCCCAAAACGCTGCATAAACTTATAGTTAAGAAAGTTTTATTTTTACTTTTTGCTAATTAATTGTGTTTTTTTTCTAAAATGCCATCAGAATGCTTACTTCATGAGTGGCGTATTGTGGACCGGGTGTGGTGGTCCACTCGGGGCCAGAAAGTCCAGGGCCACTTTTAGGCCCCGTACATGCCTGATTATTGCTGTTAATGCTAAATAACATAAGCTGAAATTTTAAATATTGATGTTAAAACACTGAAATGAGGGCCCCATCCCTATATTTTGTCTAGGATCCGACAAATCACTAAATCTGTCCTTGTGCTAGCCACTACACCACCACACAGGACACAAGTTTTATTTTATACATTTACAAAATATATAATTTATTTTCAAAAAAAATTTGTATGATTTGCATTTTTAAGCTATAATATTTGTGATTTTATGTGAAACTATTATAAACAGGTGTCACTCAAGTGAATTAAATGATGTAGATAATGACTGAATCCTACTCTATGGACCCTTAGTCTCTGTATAAGAGGATTTCACTGGGGATGAAGTAATAGATTTAAACTCTATGTAGAGCGCTCTCTCGTGGCTCCACCCACCACACACGTTCGAACCAATCATATTATCCTCTCTGGCGTCCATGGGCGTGACTAACCGCGTCGGTCTGTTAAAGGTAGCAGGTTGTACATGGCGAGCAAGTTACTCACTGAGGGCTGGTGATTGGTGTAATGGAAGCCGTCTCTGAACCGCATTTAATGACGGAAAACTACAGGAGTGGAGAGAAAACGCAGCACTGAGCAACTTGTAGACTTCACACCCGACTGTAGGTGGCTAGGTGAACGCGTTTGGTCTTATTTATTCGCTAAGCTGCTAGCTTGTTAGCTCTGCGGCTGTTTTAGTATAAAGTACTAACCTGAGTTAATTCGGTGGGAGTTTATTTAGCGCCGGATAAACGGTGAACTAGTTAGTTTAGTAAATCTGACGCTTCTCGGGAACTTGTAGTTTATCCGCCTCGCTGTCTGGGTGACGCAGAGAGCAACTATTTACCAAGTGACTTTATTTTCAGTGCTTTTTGAACTGTCTCTCAGCCCTAAGTAGTTCCGCGGTATTTGTGTGGAATTGGGATGAGCGTCTAGTTAAAGGGTTGATGTCTCGCTGGCGCAGTGATTTGTTCTTTAGGAGTGTTTTTCTCTTGAACAGCTCTCTGTGTGGAGACTTGAGGTAGTTCTGTAGTCACAGGTGCACAAATCAGTCACACAGCTCCAGCTCCACCTGCGCCTCTCGCATGGAAACGGTTTCTGTGCACTGGCTCCGTCCCAAATCACCTTGTATGGAATGTCTATCTCTAGTGCACTAGGTGCGGTAGAGACTCCATTCGTTCAGACCGTGTGTAGTGTACCTAGATACGCAGTCGTGCAGGATTTGGGCACAGGCCACGCTAATGAAACATCATCCATTTCAAGTCAAGTTGCTATTGTTAAACACTTCACTAAAACCTGTATGGAAACATTGCTGTTCAGTTGTTCTATAAGCGCAATTTCAACCAAATACAGTGGAGTGTAAAAGTTTGTACCCCCTTTTGGTTTCTTTTGGACGGAAGGGTGTTAAATGTCCTAAACACTACAAAATTTGACTGCAAGTACACACACCCCTTATACTCTGAATGCAGGCATTAGTTTAAATTCACTGATAGGGTGTCAGGATAAAAAGATTTCTAAAAACATTAACATGTGAATAATTATTAGTGACATGAGGCTACATTTAGCTGACAGGACACGGGCTGAATGGAGATGCATGGTGGTCCATTAGGAGGTAGTTTATAACATTGCAATGCGTTAGCGTTTAACAAATAACTGGATATCGCAAACATTACATGGAGCATAATGTTAGCTGATTTCACGGCTACAATACCAGCTGTCTCAAACATAATATAGGACCTGTCTTTCGACTGTAATCCTATGGCATTAATTTTGTAACCTAAAAATCTCTACTTCTCCCAAGGACTCGCACTTGCTCCTTCTTTGCCTCAGTCCACTCTTTTCTATCCTACTTAGTACCTCATCCAAGTTCTGCAGATGTTCATTAGCCCCTGAGACTAGAATGCAATCCAGATAAACTGTGACGCGTGTGATGTCTTGCAGAATCCCTTCTATTGTGTGCTGGAAGATACAATTTGCACAATCAATAATGTATTCGAGTAATACATTGTCGTATATAAACTTGATTTTGTGTTTGTGTCTGCAGTGTCCAAAGCCCAGGCTGACCCCCCACCCCTTCAACCTTTGCAGCAATGCTGGCAGCACTATTTCCCAAAGACAACCTCTGGATATGACGCTGAGCACGTGCACTCAACTTCTTTGGTCGACCATGGCGAGGCCTGTTCTGAGTGGAACCTGTCCTGTTAAACCGCTGTATGGTCTTGGCCACCGTGCTGCAGCTCAGTGTCAGGGTCTTGGTAATCTTCTTAAAGCCTAGGCCATTTTTATGTAGAGCAAGAATTCTTTTTTTCACATCCTCAGAGAGTTCTTTGCCTTGAGGTGCCGTGTCGAACTTCCAGTGACCAGTATGAGGGAGTGTGAGAGTGATTACACCAAATTTTACACACCTGCTCCCCATTCACACCTGAGACCTTGTAACACTAACAAGTCACATGACACCGGGGAGGGAAAATGGCTAATTGGGCCCGATTTGGACATTTTTACTTGGGGGTGTACTCACTTTTGTTGCCAGCGGTTTAGACATTAATGGCTGTGTGTTGAGTTATTTTGAGGGGACAGCAAATTTACACTGTTACACAAGCTGTACACTCACTACTTTACATTGTAGCACAGTGTCATTTCTTCAGTGTTGTCACATGAAAAGATATAATCAAATATTTACAAAAATGTGAGGGGAGTTCTCACTTTATTGTGAAATACTGTACATCTTTTTATTTACTTTAATATTTATTCATAGTGTGTGTTTGTTATATATATATATATATATAAATAAGATAGATAGAGCGAGCGAGCAACAGTAGCGTGTCTGACTCCAGATCAGAAGGTTGCGTGTTCAAATCACGTCGGGGTCATTCAATGCACAGACGTGTAATCTTGGCTCTGTATGCCTCGCAAAAAGCAGGTTTACGCCACCTTTGCCACTGATTGCCCATCGTCTGACACGTATAATGACACAAAGGCCTCGTACAAATGGTAAATGTGTGAAGTTACCCAGAAGAAGGCTGAACCATGGTTCTATCGCATAGGCAGTTGAGTCCCTGAGTTGCGCTTCAGGTATAAGTTGTCCACGCTTCACTCTCACGCACTGGGGTGAGATCTACCATTTGATCTTGAAAATCTCCCTTAATGTCCAGGGAAGGGAAACCTGGCAGGTTATCCCTTTAAAGGGCTCGTGCTTTGTCCTCTGAAAGAGCTCTTGCCCAGATGTCAGACACTAGTCGCAACAGTCACAGCCCACCACCTGTCTCCGAGTTCCAATGCGTCTTGATCGCCACGCCGATGAACAAGTATGCCTTGCACCATGATGCGCTATAGGCTTCGAGCTGGGACCTCGTGGCGCAACGGAAGTGCGTCTGACTCCAGATCAGGAGGTTCAAATCACGTCGCGGTCATTCAATGTGCTCTTTTTCACACAGACCCATGATTTTCTGCGCAGTCTAATAAGGATGCTGTTATATGGACTCCAATCTCTATGATGACCACCCATGTCTTTGTCAACTTCATGCTAAAAGGTAACAAAGCTTAGGTAGCAACACTCTCACCTAGTAACCATTAGTAACTTGACAACCTGCTGAATGTTTACCCTTAGTTTGCCCATTTTGCTTGTTGAACAAAACATGCTGGAAAGAGGCACCTTAGATGGTTTCACTGGACCTCTCAGAGGATCTGGAGGGTACTACAACACCCAAACAGGGACTTCAACCCTGGACCCTCAGATTAAAAGTCTGATGCTATATATATATATATACATATATAGCATCAGACTTTTAATCTGAGGGTCCAGGGTTGAAGTCCCTGTTTGGGTGTTGTAGTACCCTCCAGATCCTCTGAGAGGTCCAGTGAAACCATCTAAGGTGCCTCTTTCCAGCATTTTTTGTTCAGCAAGCAAAATATGCAAACTAAGGGTAAACATTCAGCAGGTTGTCAAGTTACTAATGGTTACTAGGTGAGAGTGTTGCTACCTAAGCTTTGTTACCTTTTAGCATGAAGTTGACAAAGACATGGGTGGTCATCATAGAGATTGGAGTCCATATAACAGCATCCTTATTAGACTGCGCAGAAAATCATGGGTCTGTGTGAAAAAGAGCACATTGAATGACCGCGACGTGATTTGAACCTCCTGATCTGGAGTCAGACGCACTTCCGTTGCGCCACGAGGTCCCAGCTCGAAGCCTACAGCGCATCATGGTGCAAGGCATACTTGTCCATCGGCGTGGCGATCAAGACGCATTGGAACTCGGAGACAGGTGGTGGGCTGTGACTGTTGCGACTAGTGTCTGACATCTGGGCAAGAGCTCTTTCAGAGGACAAGGCACGAGCCCTTTAAAGGCGTAACCTGCCTGGTTTCCCTTCCCTGGACATTAAGGGAGATTTTCAAGATCAAATGGTAGATCTCACTCCAGTGCATTGAATGACCCCGACGTGATTTGAACACGCAACCTTCTGATCTGGAGTCAGACACGCTACCGTTGCTCGCTCGCTCTATCTATTTTATATATATAAAAACAAACACACACACACTATGAATAAATATTAAAGTAAATAAAAAGATGTACAGTATTTCACAATAAAGTGAGAACTCCCCTCACATTTTTGTAAATATTTGATGATATCTTTTCATGTGACAACACTGAAGAAATGACACTTTGCTACAGTGTAAAGTAGTGAGTGTACAGCTTGTGTAGCAGTGCAAATTTGCTGTCCCCTCAAAATAACTCAACACACAATGTCTAAACCGCTGGCAACAAAAGTGAGTACACCCCCAAGTAAAAATGTCCAAATCGGGCCCAATTAGCCATTTTCCCTCCCCGGTGTCATGTGACTTGTTAGTGTTACAAGGTCTCAGGTGTGAATGGGGAGCAGGTGTGTAAAATTTGGTGTCATCACTCTCACACTCCCTCATACTGGTCACTGGAAGTTCGACATGGCACCTCAAGGCAAAGAACTCTCTGAGGATGTGAAAAAAAAGAATTCTTGCTCTACATAAAAATGGCCTAGGCTTTAAGAAGATTACGAAGACCCTGACACTGAGCTGCAGCACGGTGGCCAAGACCATACAGCGGTTTAACAGGACAGGTTCCACTCAGAACAGGCCTCGCCATGGTCGACCAAAGAAGAAGTTGATTGCACGTGCTCAGCGTCATATCCAGAGGTTGTCTTTGGGAAATAGTGCTGCCAGCATTGCTGCAAAGGTTGAAGGGGTGGGGGGTCAGCCTGGGCTTTGGACACTGCAGACACAAACACAAAATCAAGTTTATATACGACAATGTATTACTCGAATAGGTTATTGATTGTGCAAATACTATATGCATGTAGAACCCCTACATGCTTTGCGTTTAATATGTATTATGTAAGGAATAAACATGCGGTTAAACGAGCTTCATTTTGGTAAAATTCAAACATTCAACATTCAAATATTTGGGGGGGGGGGGGGGGGGGGGGGGGGGGGGGGGGGTTTACAGAAATCATTTGTTGCCTCAGCTGGTAAATACAGTAGCAAATGTACCAGGTCATAAATTGGCTAACGTATTGGAGAGACAATCCAAAGTGTTCAAAGAAGAGTTGGGTCCACTACTGGAGAGAGAACTCCAGAGGCTGGTGGAAGACAAGATCATTGAACCAATGCAGTTTGCAGAGTGGGCAGCTCCCATTGTTCCAGTCAGAAAACTGATGGTTCTACCCCAACTTGTAGGGATTATAAATTCGCAGTAAATCCAGCTCTAGTGTGGAGCAGTACCCAATTCCCAAGGTAGAAGATTTATTTGCTCAGTCGGCAGGAGGAAAGAATTTCCAAACAGGACATGACCCATGCGCATCAGAAGATAATACTGTACAAAAATTCCAGTAAGTACGTTACAATCAACATGCACAAGGGATTATGTACTTACAACAGGCCACCATTTGGAGTTGCTTCAAGTCCAGCGATCTTCCAGCACACAATAGAAGGGATTCTGCAAGACATCACACGCGTCACAGTTTATCTGGATTGCATTCTAGTCTCAGGGGCTAATGAACATCTGCAGAACTTGGATGAGGTACTAAGTAGGATAGAAAAGAGTGGACTGAGGCAAAGAAGGAGCAAGTGCGAGTCCTTGGGAGAAGTAGAGATATTTTTATGTCACAAAATTAATGCCATAGGATTACAGTCGAAAGACAGGTCCTATATTATGTTTGAGACAGCTGGCATTGTAGCCGTGAAATCAGCTAACATTATGCTCCATGTAATGTTTGAGATATCCAGTTATTTGTTAAACGCTAACGCATTGCAGTGTTATAAACTACCTCCTAATGGACCACCATGCATCTCCATTCAGCCCGTGTCCTGTCAGCTAAATGTAGTATAATGTCACTAATAATTATTCACATGTTCATGCTTTTAATAAATCTTTTTATCCTGACACCGTATCAGTGAATTTAAACTAATGCCTGCATTCAGAGTATAAGGGGTGTGTGTGCATTCAGGAGTGCACCTTAGCACTTATTAGTCATGGTCAGACAGTGTTTGAACTAAAATCAAAATCTCCCCCCCCCCCCCCCCCCCCCCCCCCTCCTCTCTCTCCCTCTCTCTCCCTCTCTCTCTCTCCCAGTATCAGCCAGAGGAGGATGCCCTCCAGGAGTTTTTAATTTTAGTTTTTTTTTTTTTTTAATTCTCTGAGTTATTTAAAAAAAAAAAAAAAAAAAAAAAAAAATCACACCATGGTACTGAGCATGTGTACTTTTGGTGGTATCGTTACCAACGACTAGATTTTTGGTATCATGACATCCCTAATATGTAAGGAAATAGGATGAACTCTGCATACAGGGAAGCTTAGTTTTATGGGGGACTCGCGTAGTGGTTCCACCTCCGCGGCTCTTCTAAGACATCTACACGAAACCCATCCGGGAATTACCAGGATGAAAGGCCTGGTGCGTAGCTATATGTGGTTGCCACACTTGGATGCAGAGGTGGAAGCATTGGTCAAATCGTGTGCAGTCTGTCAGGAAAACAGAAACACTCCGGCTAACGCGCCACTGCATGCGTGAGAGATACCAGAGCAGCCATGGAGAAGGATTCACATTGATTACGGTGCACCGTGGATGGGTAGAATGTTCTTGATCGTGGTAGAAGCATTCTCAAAATGGATAGAGGCTTATCTGTTAATCAAGTCTACATCCACAGTTACCATTCAGTGCTTAAGACAAACCTTTAGCCAACACAGGATACCAGAAGTAGTGATGTCAGACCATAGCAGTTTTTTTGTTTTTTACCAGTGCTGAATTCCAAGAGTTTATGGAAAGAAACGGAATTAAACACAAGCACAGCACCCTACCATGCATCTTCCAGTGGTCTGGCTGAAAGGGCCGTTCAAACATTCAAAACCCTGATGAAAAGAGTGCTGGAGAGTCCATTGAAAAAGCTAGGCAGAGTGCTGTTCAGTTACCGAACGACGCCACAGTCGACCACTGGCAAATCAGCCGCTAATCGGCTGTGTGGAAGGAAACTGGTCTACATTGAGATACAAATAATTGAGAAAAATGGTACCATGACCAACATGCAAAGGAAAGATATCTCGTGGTGGGTGACCCAGTGTATACTAGGAACTTCAGCTCTGGACCTACTTTTATTCCAGGAACAGTTCAGAAAAAGACTGGTCCTGTATGGTGCACAGTAGCATTGGGAAGTGGGCAGGTAGTGCACTGACATATTGATCAGGTGAGAGATGGGCACAATGCAACATCCGTAGCACCAGTGTTGTAAGACACTTCACGGCCAGATGTTGCCATTCCAGCGCATTCTACAAAAGACTCAGGTTCTTCATTCTCTGAGGAAAGTCACAAACAAAAACTGGGAGGAACTTCTGAAGTGGCTGCATCAGAAACTTTCCTTGGGATGGAAAACCCCGAGTTGAGAAGGTCTACACGTATTAAATCTCCAAGCTATCTGAAAGATTATAATTAGTGTAGTGGTGAGTTCCCCAAACGCAGGGCAAGAATGAACCCAGAAACTGAACTGAATCTCAAGAGAAAGTGGGGCACGCAATAAGACAATGGCCCAAAAGAAATAATGGTTAAAGAACAATAAAGTTATTGGTTTGAATGGCCAAAACTGATGTCCAAGCCCATGTGCAGGACTAATAAACAGTTACTGGAAATGATTAGTTGCAGTTATTGCTGCACAAGGGGGTCAGATCAGATACTGAAGGCAAAAGGTTCACATATTTTTGCCACTCCCAGATATGTAATATTGGATTATTTTCTGCAATAAATAAATGACCAAGTATAACATGTGTCACGTTTGTTTAAATGGGTTCTCTTTGAGTAGTTTTAGGACTTGTTTGAAAATCTTGTTATTTATGTAGAAATATAGAAAACGTTAAAGGGTTCACAAACTTTCAAGCACCACTGTAGCTGTGATGTGCAGCAAAAGGTTGTTGAGCTTCACAAAATGGGAAGTGTCTATAAGAAAATAGCACAAGCATCGAAAATGCCCATTTCCACCATCAGGACAATAATTAAGAAGTTCCAGTCAACTGGAAATGTTATGAATTAACCTGGAATTGGACGCGTGTCTATATCGTCTCAACACACTGAAGAGGACGGTTCGAGTGGACAAAACATCTCCAAGGATCACAGCTGGAGAATTGCAGGAGTTAGTTGTGTCTTGGGGTCAGAAAGTCTCCAAAACTACAATCCGAAGTCACCTACATCACCACAAGTTGTTGGAAGGGTTTCAAGAAAAAAGCCTCTACTCTCATCCAAAAACACACTCAGGTGTCTTCAGTTGGCCAGACACTACTGGAACTTCAAATGGGATCGGGTTCTATGGTCAGATGAAACCAGAATAGAGCTTTTTGGTAATAAACACCAGAGGTGGTTTTGAAGCACACAGATAGGTAGCCATACGGAAAAGTACCTCATGCCCACGGTTAAATATGGTGGTGGATCTTTAATGTTTTTGGAATGTTTTTCTGCCAGAGGACCTGGACATATTGTTAGGATACATGGATATTAAATAAAAACCTGACTGCCTCTGCCAGAAAGATTAAAATGTGCCGTGGTTGGATCTTCCAGCAGGACAGTGATCCACACACAATTGGTCCAAAACATACATCAAAATCAACGCAAAAAACGGTTTACTGACCACAAAATCATCAAGTCATTTAACACTAATGATCAGTATTGAAAATATTAACATGGATATCTGAGTCTGATAATAAAATTAACTTCTACTTGCAGTCAAATTTTGTAGTGTTTAGGACATTTAACACCCTTCCGTCCAAAAGAAACCAAAAGGGGGTACAAACTTTTACACTCCACAGTATTTGGTTGAAATTGCGCTTATAGAACAACTGAACAGTAACGTTTCCATACAGGTTTTAGTGAAGTGTTTAACAATAGCAACTTGATTTGAAATGGATGATGTTTCATTAGCGTGGCCTGTGCCCAAATCCTGCACGACTGCGTATCTAGGTACACTACACACGAACGAATGGAGTGTCTACCGCACCTAGTGCGCTAGAGATAGAGATTCCATACAAGGTGATTTGGGACGGAGCCAGTGCACAGAAACCGTTTCCATGCGAGAGGCGCAGGTGGAGCTGGAGCTGTGTGACTGATTTGTGCACCTGTGACTACAGAACTACCTCAAGTCTCCACACAGAGAGCTGTTCAAGAGAAAAACACTCCTAAAGAACAAATCACTGCGCCAGCGAGACATCAACCCTTTAACTAGACGCTCATCCCAATTCCACACAAATACCGCGGAACTACTTAGGGCTGAGAGACAGTTCAAAAAGCACTGAAAATAAAGTCACTTGGTAAACAGTTGCTCTCTGCGTCACCCAGACAGCGAGGCGGATAAACTACAAGTTCCCGAGAAGCGTCAGATTTACTAAACTAACTAGTTCACTGTTTATCCGGCGCTAAATAAACTCCCACCGAGTTAACTCAAGTTAGTACTTTATACCAAAACAGCTGCAGAGCTAACAAGCTAGCAGCTTAGCGAATAAATAAGGCCAAACGCGTTCACCTACCCACCTACAGTCGGGTGTTAAGTCTACAAGTTGCTCAGTGCTGCGTTTTCTCTCCAAATCTGTAATTCTCCGTCATTAAATGCGGTTCAGAGACGGCTTCCATTACACCAATCACCAGTCCTCAGTGAGTAACCCGCTCGCCATGTACAACCTGCTACCTTTAACAGACAGACGCGGTTAGCCACGCCCATGGACGCCAGGGAGGATAATATGATTGGTTCGAACGTGTGTGGTGGGTGGAGCCACGAGAGAGCGCTCTACATAGAGTTTAAATCTATTACTTCATCTCCAGTGAAATCCTCTTATACAGAGACTAAGGGTCCATAGAGTAGGATTCAGTCATTATCTACATCATTTAATTTACTTGAGTGACACCTGTTTATAATAGTTTCACATAAAATCACAAATATTATAGCATAAAAATGCAAATCATACAAATTTTTTTAAATAAATTATATATTTTGTAAATGTATAAAATAAAACTTGTGTCCTATGTGGTGGTGTAGTGGCTAGCACAAGGACAGATTTAGTGATTTGTCGGATCCTAGACAAAATATAGGGATGGGGCCCTCATTTCAGTGTTTTAACATCAATATTTAAAATTTCAGCTTATGTTATTTAGCATTAACAGCAATAATCAGGCGTGTACGGGGCCAAAAAGTGGTGTTGGCTCGAATTTAGCCTATTACCCAAAAACATTTAAAACTCAACTTAGAAGCCAATACTCACATCTACCTCTGAGCCCAGTTGGAGATAGAAAAAACACACCAGCCGTGAGTGAGAAGAAGCAAGGGTCCAGCTTTATTGTTCCATTCCACCACACGAGATCCACACCGATGAGAATTCTCAAAAGTGATCCCCAATACCCTGAGCTTAAGCTCCAGTATTTATACTGTATTTACACACTAGATAACCCATAGGTTTCCAGAAAAGGCCTATTTCACTTACCCATAGAATTGAAACCAGGGGTTTTACTTTACACATAAAATCAGAACCCAGGCATTTCCAACAACCCAGGAAACAAAAACCCAGTGTTTCTATTTACCTAGGTTTTCAAAAACCAGGATTCCCAATTCCCTAGGTTTTCAAAAACCAAGATTCTCATTTCCCTAGGTTAAAAAAATGACGTAAGCAAGACGACTAAACAACCGGGAGGGACCTTGGTCTTATCGTTATCTCGAGGGGGGGGGGGGGGGGGGGGGGGCAGCCACCCTTATAACTGGCTTTCTTCATGGTTCTCTAAAAATTAAGGCTTTCCTTGCGATACGAGAATCTTCCCCATCTGAATCATGAGTAAGTTATATTTTCCTTTTTTCCCTGTATTTCTCGTTTATAATTTATTTTCATATTTGCACTATATTTCTTAGTTTATATATATTTATACTACTTGAAAAGCGGTTTACTGTACTTCCAACTTCTTAATATCATTACAGTTCTACTGTCCTGCATATCCTACTATTCTGTTTTTTTATAGAGTTTCTCTATTACTATAAGATATTATTAAAGTTATTCATGTGTGTTTATGTATGTTGTGTCTACTTGCCCGCCCTTGACTGCACGAGTGTGTGTGTGTTTTTAGCACTCCTCAGCTCGTACACTTCTTTTTGACTTTTTTTTGACTATTACTGCTCTTAAATTGCTCGTAATTCCAATCTGTCAATGTCCGCCTAATCCCGCTTCTACGTGTCTAGGTGCCCGTTTTTCCTTCTTCTCCCTTATGTTTATTTTATGACATTTTTTATCCACAACATTTCCCCCTCTGAGGCTGTGAAGCCTCATACACTACCTTAATTAAGCGGGTATCTGTGGAGGAACTGGTTCTGCCGCACCCCATGGCCGTCCCCCGCTAGCTGTCGGAGGATTACTCTAACAAGGCCATAATCCCTGCGCCCGTCGTCCCCGTAATCCAATGGGTCCCTTACATTAACCACTTCTACGCAACACTGATCCGAACAGGAGCTGAGGAGGTTTTGTAGACCTGGTGGGAGACGTGCTAGTGTTGTGCGCCCTGGGGTCTCATAGTAGATTGGCAGCTGGAGAATGGGCCTTAGGACCCCCCTACATCCACTTTGCGCCGGACATGTGTAGATGTACTTAGCCATAACTCTTAACCCTTAACTTACTTCTCCTTTTAACTATGTATATATATATCTCATTTCGAATTTAACTACCTTGATTATACGTTTGTTTGCCTACATCGATTATAAGATTAACTGAGTTCCCCTAATCATTTATTACTACTACTACTGCCATACGTATGAGTACACTACAGTAACTAACTACTTGATCTACACGTCCCTATCTTTCTCAACTAGGCCTGTCAGCCCACAGTTTTGTATTTGTCGGGACCTGCAGATTCTTGCTTCCCCTCAAAAACCAAACCCCAGTCTTTCGCAGTCAGGGGTGGGCGAAAAAACCTCTTACGAGGAAAAATTCCCACCCTGCCAGCACCATGTGCTCAGCAGCACCATTATACTTTTCTGTGCCTGATTGCGTCACACTTTTTTGCCCATCACATTACATGTCATGTCACATATCACAGCATTTTATAACACTCGGCATAACAATCTCTATCGGCAGTATCCCTCTGTATTCCAGTTGTCTTCGGCTCAAGCACTTTACGTACTGTAGAGAACCACCCTTTGGGGAGAGGTTAGGCTAGCACTTACACCCAGGGTATGGATCATCACATCTTCTTCTCACCCCTCAGGGTTCAGTAGATCTGCAACACAAATGAACATATAGAAAACACCAATAGGTCCCGTTTGTCTCGGATAGGCCCATTACCTTGCCACTACCTTGTACAAACGGGTCCTTGCGCCCCCTTTCCCATCAGTCCTGGCTCATGTCCCGTCTCATGTTCTCGTAGACGCTGGTGTTGCTGCTGTCACTGCTCATTGACCCCTGTCTGTCGCTGCTGTCGCTGCTCATTGACCCCCGTCGCATGGTCTCAATCACCACCCCCCGTTGAGGCGGTAACGCCTCACCCTTAACAACATACTGGCCAGAAAAGGAGGCTGAGGACATCACCATCCGCCGTGCGCAGGGGATCACACAGCAGGCCACCAGAGCCATAAGGAGAAGGAGGACGAACAGGGACGCTCCCAAGTGGGTCAGGGTAGCAGTCCAATCTCCAGAAAGAAACCAGGAGAGCCACGGCGGGAGGCGGAGACTAGACCCAAAGCCGGAGTTAGCCGCTTGCTCCGTCTGGAGGGCTTGTAGTTGGCCCAGGACCTTGGAGAGGGCTCCCTCAGAACCAGTGTGCAAAGGGATTGCAGCACAGCACTCGGGACCAATCATTGTACAGACACCTTCCTCCGGGGCCCGCATCTGGTCCAGGACAAAACGGTTCTGAGCAGCCATGAGGGAAGTGGCATGGAGCTGATCACGGACCAGTCCGAGAGCACTCAACGAGTAGTTAATGAAGCGTTGCTCGTTGTACCACATGTAATTAATCCATGCCACGTTGCGGTTGATCTGCACGGCCGGGAGCAAAATAGACGCTACACCACTGCCAACGGCCTCCATGGCTCTGTAGCGAGCAGGAACGCCAACAGGGGTACCCCCAAAGTCAAGATGGACGGTCTCATCAGCAGCCCAGTCAGAATAGTTCGCTGCATCAGCGTCACGGACATACTGAGTCCATTGGGCCACGTCGCGGCGTGAACGGGACCGGCCGGATGACGGTCGGTCAGCCACCAACAAAACACGGGTCTTACCATCCAACCTAACCGGGGCGCAGCATCCCTGCCACTCCGCAGGCAAGGTCTGGCGTACACGTTGGCCCCCGCAAAACCAGAACACATCCGCAAGGGGAACAGTACCACCACTAAGATCAGGTAGGGGAATTACCACATTGGGGGTGCATGGGGGTGAATCACAAACAGAGGGGGTTTCAATTTGCAAATCATTAGCGAACAGGGAGACATTACATCGGGCAGACATATTTCCCACAGGATATACGCCAACAGAGGAGCAGAGGCAGATGGGAAAGAACGAGGGCAGAGATGGTTGGACGCGGACAAAAGTCGACACTTGGGTGGTTACAGGGTGAAACAAGCATGAGGAGCTTGCATTGTGCATCCACGATGGGCCAAAATCAGCCGAAAGGGCCCCAAGGAGGCACACAGTAGGACACAAAAAATCAACAGAATAGGGGTTGGTGAGACATTCTGTGAGGTTCCCCATAGGCAGCATAAAATGGGGGGTGAGGCTACGATCATGACATACGAGACACGAGCGATCCGTCACAGATCGAGCAGTGTGGACCATCCATGCCATGTACATGTTACTCTGCTCCTCCGTGAGCGAAGTGTTAGCGGTAGAGATTGAATAATATTGTAATTTCATTAATTTATGTGCGAGCGGAGTTGACATCGGGGCAATGAGGAGGGGGTGGAGAGCCCGGGATGCGAAGGGTGACCCTGTACTATCATGGTAAGAACATGCCGTAGCCGAGCAAAGGAACGGTAGCCACAGGGGGCCAATCGTGGGCAGCTCGAAGGAGCACCTACTCGTCCGTGCCCTACCAGTAATTCTAAGATGTCCTACGCGAATCTCCACAGACCGAGCTGGGGAGAAAGTGAATGAGGCCAAATAGGGACTTCTCCCAATCAGGGACTCTTCATGGGCGAGTCTAAGGAGAGCTAACGCGCACATCGAGCTACGGGAACCTATAGTGGAGCCAGGGGCCGTCCAGGATCGAACACGCCTAATACGAGGATAGAGGGCTGTGCGGGAAGTAGCAGTCGCTAGTGGGCATAATGTATGATAGGAATCCAGGGCATTTCTTTTAAACATTGGGTCGTAGAAAAAGAAAAAGAGTACTATTAGCCCTGCTGTAAAAATCAGTTTACCCACATACGTGCTACTATTCTGTGGAGCTTGTTCCACCGGTCCCCTCCGGAACCGGGGGTAGGGGAGTGCGCAAGGATTCATGCGGAGACTGACGTTCAGGAGTAAGCTCGGGTAAGTTCAACTGTGCTGCTAGAGACTGTAGCGTATCTGAGTTGATTAGGCTCAGAGGCAAAGCGGTGTCGTCAAGGTCCTGACAGAGAGTGGCGAATGTAGACAGAAAATCCTCCGTTGCTGGGGTTACAACTTCCTGTGGGCAGATAACTACACCCGTCACTTCTATTTGGGGCGTGAGAACGGTGAGGCTACTGGCATCAGACTGAGACAGTCTATCGAGTTTTTCCACAGCTCGCCGCTTATTCTGGGCTCGAGTGCCGTAGGCAGGGCTCAGGGATGCACCCGAATCACTGTCACTATCAGTGAACACCACTGCCCCAGTGGGCTTCCTTGTACTGTCTAGTCTTGAGGTCGATGGTTGTTCGTCGGTAGTGTCTTGCAGTAGCGGTCCCTTACCTGGTTCGGCGCTGCTGCAGTGGTTCAAGTGATACCAGTAATTCCTCACCTCTACTTTCACAGCCGTGGGGGTTGCAGCGACCACGGTGAATGGTCCTTCCCGACGTCCCGCAAGGGGGCTCTTTCTCTTGAAAACACGAATGTATACCTGGTCCCCCGGTGCCACTAGGCGCACGTCCTCCCGTACCTCGCTCTCTCCATGGACTGCCTCACGAACCTGTGAATACAAATGTCTATGGATTTTGGTGAGGGTTCGCACATAATCCTGCATTTCGTCCTCCAATTGTGCCAAAGACGGCCCTGTGTATGGACCTCGGGTGAATGCCATAGGCATTGGGCGCCCAGTAAGCATTTCATGAGGAGTCAAGTGCGTCATACGATTGGTCTGAGAACGCATCTTCATCAAGGCCAGTGGTAAGGCCTGTACCCAGTTCAGGCGAGAGCTCTCGCATATTTTTGCCAGTTTATTAACTAGGGTACCATTCACTCGTTCTACCATGCCCTGGGATTGAGGATGATACACACATCCTAGCTTATGATCTATCCCCAAGGCAGATGCCACATTGTCAATGACGTTATTCACAAAGTGGGTACCGTTGTCTGAACTCAGAAAATCTGGAATACCGAACCGGGGAATGACTTCGCGACATAAAAATTTAGCCGCGGTCCTTGCATCTTCCTTGGAAGTTGCAGCTGCCTCCACCCACCTGCTGAAGCGGTCTACTACTACTAGAATGTAGCGCTTCCCTTCTTTCCGGTTGTCTGCTCCCATGTCTACATAATCCATCATTATATGCCGGAATGGCCCTGTCGGCGGGGGAATATGTCCTAAAGGAGCAGTGAAGTTCTTTCGCACATTGTTCTTGATACACACTTCACATCTATTCAACGCATAGTCCACCATACTGTCCAGAAATGGGGACCACCATTCCTAACGGATTTTTCGGATAGTTTCGGTTCTATGGGCATGATCCAAGCCATGGGCTTCTTTGATCAAGAGCGGGAGGTAACTGGCTGGGGCTATACACAATCCTTCTATGCTGCGCCACAATCCAGTACCCGCCTCTTTTCTCGCCCCCCCGTTTTATCCACGCCGATACTTCAGCCACACCTGCGGTGTTCTGCAGCTCCACCAAGTGGGCCGCATTGTCTACCTGCGGATGCCGCATCGGACTTTCCCCAGGCTGAGTTAGGGCCATCATCTGCCCCGGCCCTACGGCAGCTTTCTTAGCTGCCTCATCCGCCATTGAGTTCCCTTTAGTGATAAAGGAGTCATCGGTCCTATGTGCCCTGCATTTCACTACAGCTAATTTTGCGGGCAATGTCATAGCATATAGTAAATCTGAAATCGCCTCCCCGTGGGTCACGCCGGTCCCATCTGCCCGCTGGAATCCCCTTTGAGCCCAGATTGGTCCAAACACATGGCAGACTCCATGAGCATAGGCTGAGTCCGTATATATATTGCAACTCTCATTACGGCCCAAATTACATGCAGCTGTCAACGCCCGTAGTTCAGCTAGCTGGGCCGAGCAGGGTTGGGGGAGCGGAACACTCATCACTACCTCAAACGTCGCCGGGTTTCGTCGTGCTTCTACTACTGCCAACCCAGCCTTATTGCCCGTATCAGTACGATAACAGGAACCGTCCACAAAATACGTATGCTTAGCATTATCAATAGGGCAGTTATCCAAATCTGAACGCGCTTTCAAAAATATCTCTGATACCGCTACGCACTCATGGGGTACACCATCTATCGGGGTTACCAGTTTATCGGCCGGATTCACCGTGGTGCACCGTTCTATGGTGAGCTCCGGGGCTCACAGAATGGAGTCATATCCTGTTCGACAGGAGTTCGTTATCACAAAGGTCTGACTCGTTAGGAGCGCATGCAGTGCATGGGTCGTATATAATGTAACTGGGTGCCCCATGGTGATTGAGGACGCTTTCTGATATGCAAATGCGGCCGCTGCCAAAGACCGATAACAGGGGGGCATCCCTTTTTCCACGTTATCAAGAGCCGTGCTGTAATAGGAGATGGCCTGTTTCCCCATCCCTTGTTGCTGCTGAGTTAGGACGGCCGATGCGTACCCCTTTCTTTCGGATACATAGAGGTGAAAAGGTTTGCTATAATCTGGGTTAGCCAATGCAGGAGCGGTCATTAAGGCCATTTTAATATCTGCGAGTGCAGCTAGAGCTTCAGGAGTCCAGACGAGGGGGGCATTTGGCTGTGATTGGTCTGCTGCCTTAATCATATCCCGTAATGGTTGGACCCTTAGCGCGAACTCACATATCCATGGACGACTGAACCCCGCCATTCCTAGAAATGCCAACATCTGTCGCACGGTGGTTGGCTGTGGGGCCTTGCGTATGGCCTCTACATGCTTTGGTGCTATAGTACGGCTTTCTCCCTCTAACACACGACCTAGGTATTCCACCTTTTGTCTACAAAATTGCAACTTTTCTTTACTTACTTTGTGGCCATTTTCGGCCAACATTCTTAGAACCTTTAGAGAGTCGTGCTGGCATTGCTCTTTGGACGCACTACAAATCAAAAGGTCGTCGACATATTGCAAGATGGTGCTACGGCACTCCAGGGCTGAGAGGTCTTGAGCCAGTACCTGATTAAATATGGATGGGCTTTCACAGTATCCCTGCGGAAGTCTAGTGTATGTGTACTGCTGCCCTTCGTACGTGAAAGCAAACAAATGCTGTGAGTCTGGGTGCAGTGGCACGCTAAAAAATGCTGAGCATAAATCTATGACAGTATACCATTTGGTCCCTTCTGGAATGTTCGACAATAGGGTGTGTGGGTCTGGCACTACTGGTGTTTCCGGTATCACAATTTGGTTAATAGCACGCAAATCATGTACTAGCCTCCACTTCTCTGAGTCAGGTTTTCTAACTGGAAAAATGGGGGTATTGCACTGACTTCGCGTGGAGATTAGAACTCCAGCCTCTACCAATCCGTGTATTGTGGGCCGTATGCCTTCTCTAGCTTGCACTGACAACGGATACTGTTTCTGGTAGGGCAACCTTGCATTCTCTTTTACCTTAATTTGAGCTAGGTCGGCGGATTTAACCAACCCTACGTCGGTCGGATGTTTTGTCCATAGCTGTTCTGGAATAGTTTTCAGTATTTCCTCATTGTCCTGATCTTTTGCTGCCTTAACTGCCATTTGTAAACCACTCCGGTCCGTGTTCGTGCATATGCAGACACTAGTGGCCACGGTGGTATCAATTGCTGTTACTGAGATTCGCACAAACTTTCCATCAGGCGACTTGTGCAAGGATGGATTGGTAGTTGGCTTCCACTCTTGTACTTCTTTTGCCTGCCCTATCATTGGCTCTACCTCTTCCCGTTCCAGGCCTTTGGTGACCATGAGTGTGACATGGGGCGCTGTCCCTTCCAGCTGATACCAGTTAGCGATTCTATCTGGGAGCTTTATAATAGCCGCCACTCCCTGTGGGCCGCTTATTATTTCCATGGTTTTAATGTCCATTACTTGTCCCTGTTCCATGTCCTCCCAAAGCTGAGCATATTCCTGGTCTCGTCCACTGTCATCATTTTTAATAGTGCAATATAAAGGGGCCTCCACTTCGGTGCACTCGGGCCGCATGTACTGTAACCATGGTTTCCATTCTGCGTATCTGTGCCAGAGTTCCGAGTTAGCTGGATCGGACATCTCTAGCCAGTATACCATCCTCACATTACGGGCGGTGCTAGGTGGCTCGTGCAACAGTAGGAATTGTGTGGATATTGATTTGGGGAACGTCACCCAAATCCCAGTCGCTTCGCACTGTATCTGAGCTCCCAACTTACACAGAGCATCACGTCCCAGTAGGTTAACAGGCGCTCCTGGCGAATATAACAGGGGTGCTTGTATTGTCACACCATCCAGAGATAGTTCTTGAGGCTCAGTGAATCGTAAGGTCTGTATTTTTCCTGAGAAGCCCATAGTTTGAATAGCCTTACAGGTGAGGGGGAGCTGTGAACCTTCTTTCCCTATACTTGAATATGTAGCTCCAGTGTCGATCATAAAAGGCGCTTGCAAGGTGTTTCCGATCGTCACTGTAACAGTTGGCTCTTGTTCTGGATGCAGTGTGGTGAGGCACTGCATGAGCTCCCCCCCGGACTTCTCTCGGCCTCCTCAACTCTGGCTGGGTCCCGGCTCCCCATAGGGGCCATACATGGGGCCACCTTGGGGTACTGGGGGTAGCGGTTGACACTGAGGTGGCATTCCATAGCTCTCCGGTGCTCTCGGTCCAAGCACCTGACCTCTTCTTTCAGCCCTATCCACGCGGTCTCCCCAAGTTGGTCGTGGGACACGTGGACAATTTCTCCTGAAGTGGCTAGGATCACCGCATCCCCAACACCCTTCAGTTGCCATATCTGGCCTTGGCAAAACTCGACCCCGTCCGTATCCTCGTCCCCTCCTCCAGGCAGGTGGCATTCCCGGGTGCATGGGGGCCCTCATATGATATATGTAATCCATCTGGTCGGGGTGCAGCATAGTAGTTATGTGTGGGACTTGCTGTTGTGGGTGGGCCTGGTATCCATTGGCCAACAGCATAGGGTCAGCCTGTGCTGGGGCTGACGCTTGTGGATGGGGCACCATCACTGCCGCTTGTTTAATGTGCTCCCTCCTCCGTTCCTTCTCTTCCTGTTTAGTCCTGGTCAGTTCGCCGAGCTGTGCTTTATAGAGTTGGCTCATTAGGGTTTCAGTAGCATCTTTAGCTTCTTTTTTCAGCTTCCTGTGTTGCTCCACGTGATGGGTCACATGTGCCAGAAATGAAGCCCATTCCATTGCGTTGAGCCCCACCACTTCCTCTAACTTCTTCTGTACCTCCCCAGGGAGAGCCTTCTTCAATAGCAGTTTGAACAGTCCCACACTTGCCACTGAATCGTCCCATTTGGCACCCGTTTCATCCCTCCATTTATCTTGAAACTTTTGTATGAAGGTTATCACGTTTTCTTCGTCTTTCAGTTTTATATTTTCAAGCTTCCCAGGGTCCATCTTAGCCGGATACATACTCCTCACAGCATCCCATATTTCTTGTCGGTATAGGCCAAACGGGATGGCATCAGCCTTGGGGTCGTCTATCAAATCCCTGTGTTCTGCCCCATCGAAAATTTCTTCAGCCCGTCCCTTGCCCACTGTTTGGCAGAGAATGGCTTTGATATCGCCAGGTGCTGTCCTGATGTTTTTTCCTCAAACTGTGTAATCCATTTCTGCCCCCCTTCACACATGTTGGGTAATCGTTGGATCAGGCCTGTTAGGTCCATGAAACTCCAGGGTGCATAATGTAGGGCTTTTCCTTTAACCATGAGGGGCATCTGAGTAAGGCTGGGCTCCGACTGGGAGCGGGCATGCGCCAAGCATGCTGTGACACCAGGTTCGAATCTCACTGGGGGCGTCAGGCTTTCCCTGTTCCGTAGTGTTCTAGCTCCTCTAAGCTTCAAATCGTCCAAGTCCTCCTCCTCATTGACTTCTTGTTCAACTTTTCCTTCGTTGTCTGTTTCAGTCCCCTCGCTCTCAGTCCCCACTTGGTCGTCCAGTTCCATGTCTGAACTTACTTGCTTCTTCTTCTGCTGGTGATATATTAGGACTTTTGAGGCCTTACTCAGGCTTTTCACATGTTTTCCTGCTGACTGGTTCAGTGCTCTTCTCGACCTTTGTGATTTTGACTCTCCCAAACGCGGCTTGTGCGCATACTTATTCTTCACAGCAGTCGCCATTTGGTACGCTTGACCTGCGAGATTTTTCAATTCATCCATTTTACCCACTCCGTATGATATCCCGTCCTCTAGCCGTCGAATCCTGCCCTCCAATTCCTTATCCTCCTCGACACCATATGGGGAGAGCACCACATCCCCCTCTATACGGACCATCCGCCCCACATTGTCTCTCGGCTCACTTTTTCCTCCTCTTTTGGTATGTGGAGCCCCTCGTGCTCCGTTTCCACCCTCGTGCCCTCTCTCGCTCCGACAACTTTCTTGATTGCCCCTGGTCCCATGCCCCTCCTGCTCCTGTATTTCCTCCAGTTCCTTGTCTTTTTGCTTGTGCACCATCGGCCGTGACCCTGGCCTCGGGGTGCTAGTGCTGGGGGGAATCTCCCTGTGCTCCGGCCACCCCGGAGTGCGGGTCCAGTTTTTCATATACTCCTGTAGTTCCCTGTCCCTCTCCTTGTTGCCTACCTGTGGGAGGTCCAGCCGTGGGCTTTCGCTCTCGACCGGGGTTCTATCCTCGTATCCGGCAGCTCCTTCTTCCATTTTGATACGTTCTCCATCCTCCCGCATGCGATGCCTCATTCTTTGGTATCCGGTGAATGTTCCCTTTATGTCCACCTTAGTTTCCTTCCATTCATCTTCTCTGTCTTCCAGGTCTTGCATCATGTAGAGCCCGGCGGGTGGGGCACTTCCGACAGGTCTCACTGGAGGGCGGTACTGAGGATTATATGAGGGCGGGGCCTCGGCCAATTCCTCCTGAATGGCTTCTTTTATCTTTTTTCCTAGGCTTGCTTCCCTTTCTTCTTTCTTCCGTATCACCGCCTCTGCTCGTTCTCTCTGCCGCCTATCCTTCTCCTTCTCTTCTTTCCCTGCCTCCACAAACCAGTCCACTATCTTCTCTGTCTTCACACATTTCTCCCTCACTCTCAAGCCTTTTTTCTGTTCATTCCATACAACTAATCTCTCTTTCATTATCTGGCATAGCTGTTCATCAAAAGTACCTTCCTCGGGCCATTTCCACTCACCACTTGTCTTCTCACTCCATTTTTTACAATAATGTCTAATGTCCTTCTCATCTGTACAGTGTTTGCTTATCACCCTCTCTATCGGGCTCATCTTTTTCTTACATTCAGCCATAACTCTGGTCGTGTCTCACACCTCTCAGCCCTTAGAGTCGGTCGCACACACCCCCTAAATCCACTAAGTTATGCCTCACAGCCAAATGTTTTCCTCCTACCTTGTCCGTTGTTCCCGCCTGCTTAGCCTATCTCGTACTGATTTATGCCCGCTTTTCCCTTCCGTCCGTACTTGGCCCAGCCAGCCTCCCTAGGGACTCACATACACTCAGAGTACATACATTCAATTTACTTATGATGATTAATTAATTAAGTTAAATGATTCAATTACTCTTATAAGTTTTAAGTTTAACTTTAGGTAATTCACACAGCCTCACACAACAGACAATTCTTACATGTTTACAATATTCTTAGACATAATATTTACCTATTCAACATTACCCAATTTTGGGTAATTAAACAAAAATTAAATTGTATTATTATTCGTCATTTAACTGAACAACACCTTCATAATTTATGGAATATAAATGAAAAGGTCCCAATGGACTGACTCCCTGATTTCTCAACAATTTTGTTATATATTACTGGTCTGGAAGTTCTTATTCACCCAATGGGCAGTCTGACAGATGCCTAAAATATATAAAAAAAAGAAAACAATAAATGTTTTATTTTTTATTTTTTTTTGTTTACAATTCTTGCATGCTCCTCCAGTTTTTAAAACAGCAGTTATTGATACCAATAAAGTTATAATACACACAGTCACACCCGACTCACAGAAAGTCCATATCAGATTCAAAACATTAAAACAAATTTAAAAACAAAAATCTCACACTGTTCTATATTAGTCAGCTCAATCTGAAGTGCGCACACACACACATTTTTCTTCTTTTCCTTTTTTCCTTTCCACACAGAAGACAGGCCTGCTTGTGCAGATAAGAACAGATAGGAACACACACATACACCCCTTTCTATCAACAACATCGGCACACTCATATACACATTGTGTCACACACTCTCTTACACATATTTAGTTATTACATACACACCATTGTGGTCTCAGAATATAAAACGCCTTCACACCAGCTCCGTATGTATGAAGCTTACAGTCACATAAATTAAATACAACTTTTTCAAAAAAAATTATTATTATTATTCTCCCTTTTTTCTTTTTTTTCCCTTTTTTCTTTTTCCCTAAATCTTATCAAGCGTCTAATGTATGGAGCTCTTGTTCAGAGCACTAATAAATACTTTTTCCCTGTCTCCAAAACTTACACGCTCTCACACCACACTCATATTCTAAGCACATATATTTTAAGCACACACATTTGTTAGTACATATTCCATTCATACACCGGGCATGCTGTATTGCACGACCCGGACCTGGGCCCAGGATTTATTCCCCTCTCTATCCAGCCCTGGAATCTAATCTATCTATCTTTTATCTAATCCTTTTCCAGCGGTATTAGGGGTCCCCACCAATGCAGCCGCCACTAGACTGCTAGTCTAGTCTAGTAGCCGGTATCTGGGGTCTGAGGCCTCATTTTCCACCTGCTTTCTATCCAGCCCTGGAGTACTTCTCTATTTCTCTACTCTTTTTTCTACCTTTTTTCCCTTCCTCCAGCGGTATTGCAGGACTTTCACTCACACAACACATATACCATTTCTTTATTACAATTATAAAAAGTACATTCTACAATCTACACTTCTCTTACCTCTTCTCACTCACTCCAGGTTCTTTTGGAGACCCACTTAGTCCTTCTTCCCACCCCGGGGCTTCTCAATCGTAACAACAGACCACTAAAACAGAGCTTTGACATAACAGGCGTCTGCAATGCCTTTTCCTATACGGCCTGTCTGTTGCTTAGAGAGCGAAGTCCCACGGAAGAGATTCCAGACATATAGATCTTAGCCCAGTCCCATCTGGGGTGCCAAATGTTGGTTCGAATTTAGCCTATTACCCAAAAACATTTAAAATTCAACTTAGAAGCCAATACTCACATCTACCTCTGAGACCAGTTGGAGATAGAAAAAATACACCAGCCGTGAGTGAGAAGAAGCAAGGGTCCAGCTTTATTGTTTCATTCCACCACACGAGATCCACACCGATGAGAATTCTCAGAAGTGATCCCCATATCCTGAGCTTAAGCTCCAGTATTTATACTGTATTTACACACTAGATAACCCATAGGTTTCCAGAAAAGGCCTATTTCACTTACCCATAGAATTGAAACCAGGGATTTTAATTTACACATAAAATCAGAACCCAGGCATTTCCAACAACCCAGGAAACAAAAACCCAGAGTTTCTAGTTACCTAGGTTTTCAAAAACCAGGATTCTCATTTACCTAGGTTGTCAAAAACCAGGATTCTCAATTCCCTAGGTTAACAAAATGACGTAAGCAAGACGACTAAACAACCGGGAGGGACCAGGGTCTTATCGTTATCTCGAGGGGGGGGGGCAGCCACCCTTATAACTGGCTTTCTTCATGGTTCTCTAAAAATTAAGGCTTTCCTTGTGAGACGAGAATCTTCACCATCTGAATCATGAGTAAGTTATATTTTCCTTTTTTTCCTGTATTTCTCGTTTATAATTTATTTTCATATTTGCACTATATTTCTTAGTTTATATATATTTATACTACTTGAAAAGCGGTTTACTGTACTTCCAACTTCTTAATATCATTACAGTTCTACTGTCCTGCATATCCTACTATTCTGTTTTTTATAGAGTTTCTCTATTACTATAAGATATTATTAAAGTTATTCATGTGTGTGTATGAGGAAGAGAGAGTGTGTGTTTATGTATGTTGTGTCTACTTGCCCGCCCTTGACTGCACGAGTGTGTGTGTGTGTGTTTTTAGCACTCCTCAGCTCGTACACTTCTTTTTGACTTTTTTTTGACTATTACTGCTCTTAAATTGCTCGTAATTCCAATCTGTCAATGTCCGCCTAATCCCGCTTCTATGTGTCTAGGTGCCCGTTTTTCCTTCTTCTCCCTTATGTTTATTTTATGAAATTTTTTATGCACAACAGCAGATTTCCTTCTTTTGTGCTTTTGTAGCAAAGCAGTTAACATTTGCTTACAAAATGAAAGGGAGTCTCTGGTTTTCCACAGAAAGTGGAAGCCTGGCTCTTTCGTTGCTCAATAAGACTATGTGCATGACTGGAAAATTTTCCATAAAGTACTGGTCGCCAAGTTCACCTATCAGCAAGAGGTCTATGCCCGAAAAAGGCTGGGAGCGGTTTCCCTTCCATTGAGCTTTTGTAGCAAGGCAGATAACAGCTGCTTGCAAAATCACGGGCAGTCTCTGCTTTTCCACTGAATGTGGAAGCCTGGCTCTTTCCTTCATCAAGAAGACAAGAGTAATGATGCGCTTGACAAGAGGTTGCGACTTGTAATTCCCCACCTACAAGCGGGAAAACACAAAGCAAACGCACCCTCAACTTGAAATCGCCATTCGTCAACAGTGGGAAGTCTTCTCATCTACCAGTTCCTTCCCTGTTCATCGAGTGACGTCGAGTCGGCATGACGGATTCAGAACTCACAAAGTGGCACTTACCTCGGTCTTTATTTGCTTTAGATCAGGGTTGTCCAGTCTTCTCCAGAATGGGCCAGTGTGGTTGCAGGTTGTCATTCTAACCAAGCAGAAGCCACACTTTAGTCTATTGAAAGCCAAGATCAGCGGATCCAACAATTGGAATCAGGTGTGGCTCCTGCTAGATTGGAACGAAAAGCTGAAGATTGGACAACGCTGCTTAAGACCAATCAGCATATAGACACATTTGCTTATCAAATATAAAACATTGACTATATAGATGGCTGATTGTGGAAAATGTACACCTCTCATCACAGTTTGCATGCTAGCTTGTCGCTAACAAAAGACAGACACGGAGAGACGGCATTTTCTAACATTTTCGCCCCTGTTCACGGGTCAAACGTGCCCTGTTGGATAATGCTGTGTTTACAAACAGCAAAGAAGCACTAAGAATTCAAGTGGGAAGCGGAAACAGTTGTGGGAGGCCTGCAGAGAAGCCTATGGCACATTCTGTTGACCAATTTACTTTCAGGTAGGTGATTCCTTCCTTTTGTGCCAACTACCATAAAGTAGCTCCAGAAGCTCCGAGTTACAATCCGTGCATTGGCCAGGAATCAAATGCAGGTCAACTACTTGGAAGGCAGCTATGCTCACCTCTATACCACCAATGCCATGCTAGGCAATTCAACTCTGCTGAACAAAAGTTTAACTATGTGCTCTTCTCATCAGCAGACCATAGGCAAGAGCCGAAGCGCAGCTCTGTCATGGTTTCTGTAGTGTGGTGGTTATCACGTTTGCCTAACACTCATCACTGTAGGATCAGCTCCTCCAGGAACAGCCGGAAAGCGACACCTTGGACAGAGCAGATTTCCTTCTTTTGTGCTTTTGTAGCAAAGCAGTTAACATTTGCTTACAAAATGAAAGGGAGTCTCTGGTTTTCCACAGAAAGTGGAAGCCTGGCTCTTTCGTTGCTCAATAAGACTCTGTGCGTGACTGGAAAATTTTCCATAAAGTACTGGTCGCCAAGTTCACCTATCAGCAAGAGGTCTACGCCTGAAAAAGGCTGGGAGCGGTTTCCCTTCCATTGAGCTTTTGTAGCAAGGCAGATAACAGCTGCTTGCAAAATCACGGGCAGTCTCTGCTTTTCCACTGAATGTGGAAGCCTGGCTCTTTCCTTCATCAAGAAGACAAGAGTAATGATGCGCTTGAGAAGAGGTTGCGACTTGTAATTCCCCACCTCCAAGCCGGAAAACGCAATGCAAACGCACCCTCAACTTGAAATCGCCATTCGTCAGCAGTGGGAAGTCTTCTCATCTACCAGTTCCTTCCCTGTTCACCGAGTGACGTCGAGTCGGCATGACAGATTCAGAACTCACAAAGTGGCACTGACCTCGGTCTTTATTTGCTTTAGATAAGGGTTGTCCAGTCTTCTCCAGAATGGGCCAGAGTGGTTGCAGGTTGTCATTCTAACCAAGCAGAAGCCACACTTTAGTCTATTGAAAGCCAAGATCAGCGGATCCAACAATTGGAATCAGGTGTGCCTCCTGCTAGATTGGAACGAAAAGCTGAAGATTGGACAACGCTGCTTAAGACCAATCAGCATATAGACATATTTGCTTATTAAATATAAAACATTGACTATATAGATGGCTGATTGTGGAAAATGTACACCTCTCATCACAGTTTGCATGCTAGCTTGTCGCTAACAAAAGACAGACACGGAGAGACGGCATTTTCTAACATTTTCGCCCCTGTTCACGGGTCAAACGTGCCCTGTTGGATAATGCTGTGTTTACAAACAGCAAAGAAGCACTAAGAATTCAAGTGGGAAGCAGAAAGAGTTGTGGGAGGCCTGCAGAGAAGCCTATGGCACATTCTCTTGACCCATTAATTTTTAGGTAGGTGATTCCTTCTTTTTGTGCCAACTACCATAAAGCAGCTCCAGAGGCTCCGAGTTAGAATCCGTGCATTGGCCGGGAATCGAACCCAGGGCAACTGCTTGGAAGGCAGCTATGCTCACCTCTATACCACCAATGCCATGCTAGGCAACTCAACTCTGCTGAACAAAAGTTTAAGTATGTGCTCTTCTCATCAGCAGACCATAGGCAAGAGCCGAAGCGCAGCTCTGTCATGGTTTCTGTAGTGTGGTGGTTATCACGTTTGCCTAACACTCATCACTGTAGGATCAAGTCCTCTAGGAACAGCCGGAAAGCGACACCTTGGACAGAGCAGATTTCCTTCTTTTGTGATTTTGTGCTTTTGTAGCAAAGCAGTTAACATTTGCTTACAAAATGAAAGGGAGTCTCTGGTTTTCCACAGAAAGTGGAAGCCTGGCTCTTTCGTTGCTCAATAAGACTCTGTGCGTGACTGGAAAATTTTCCATAAAGTACTGGTCGCCAAGTTCACCTATCAGCAAGAGGTCTACGCCCGAAAAAGGCTGGGAGCGGTTTCCCTTCCATTGAGCTTTTGTAGCAAGGCAGATAACAGCTGCTTGCAAAATCACGGGCAGTCTCTGCTTTTCCACTGAATGTGGAAGCCTGGCTCTTTCCTTCATCAAGAAGACAAGAGTAATGATGCGCTTGATTCGATGGGTAGGGGTAGACATGGCCAGGGAATAAGAGAAACAATACAGAGCAGCAAGTAGTTACACAGACTCCTGAATGTTCTCAATAACCATACATTTCATGTAAACACCAACCAGAAAAACTGAAAATATATGTACACACTGTATTTCACAATAATTAACAATGGTCAAGTCCATCAATAACGCAAATGTCCAAGTCTGTTAAGATCAGTACCCCAACTAAACTTTCTAAATCTTACGGTTCGGTCCCCATTTGGGCGCCACTCTGTAGCGTGTTACCTTATGGGGTTTGGACGCCAGACAGTTCAAATTAACAGTCACTTATAACTTATAATTTGGACATCACTCAGAATAAAAAAATCAGTAGGCTACTCAATTCTTACAAAATAAGTTTATTATTATTTATGCAATAAACATAAGAAAATACAGATCGTTTCAGTCATAGAAACTGAAATAATGAAAACCAAAAAGTTAATAAACGCACCCATAAGGAAACAAGGCTCTATTCATTAAAGAAAATTTTCACACACAAAAGGCAGAAAAAAAAAACATTTAACCCCCAAATAATTCTTAACCAAAACAAAAAGTTGTTCACTTTAAAAGCTGCACTTCAATGGCGGTGATTTAGGCGTACGGGAGTTCGTGATCCCGAAAGCATGGGAAACCGGCAGTCAGATTCCGCTTAACACTCGGAGTTCTTTACAGACAGTAACATCCAACGATTTAAACATACTGGTTCTCTACAAAAGTATTAAAGAAAGGATCTCAAAACCGTGATGTGCCTCCGAACCCTCAAAACTCCGCTCGCTCGTTTATTCACCTTGGCAGAATATTCCCGAAGTGTTTGCCAGCCTCCTGAATCAATATCCACAAGGTTATAATCCACAGTAAGAGCATTAGCATGGTCCTTGGCAAACGCACACCATCAGTTCCGCCATTCCCACCTGGCTCTCATTTCCGTGTCCCGCTTTCTCTCACCTAGTCACCTGTTCTTTTTATTGCTTCCCCACCCTTCTCTTCATCTCTTTTTTTACTTCCGTTAATTAAAACACCACGGAATGGAACGGACTCCGCTTCTGTGTCACTAAATGGTAAAATGGTAAATGGCGCACTTATAAAACACTTTTATCCAAAGCGCTTTACACTGTGTCTCTTTTACCCATTCACACACCAATGGTAGCAGAGCTGCCATGCAAGGTGCTAACTTGCCATCAGGAGCAACTTGGGGTTCAGTGTCTTGCCCAAGGACACTTTGGCATGTGGAGTCATGTGGACTGAGAATCAAACTGCCAACCCTACGATTAGTGGATTAGTGGACAACCCACTCTACCACCTGATCCACAGCCGCCCCTGTCACGGTGTAGCTATCTGTTACAAATGAATGGGAAAATATCCTTGGCATCCCTGCAATTCAAGGATGTTGTAATTGGTAAGTTGTGATGTCAAAAGTATCTGTACCAAGTTGATACTAAAATTTTAAAAAGAATGACACGATAACGTTTTTTTTTCAGTACCGGCAGTACCAAGTATTCTCCTGCTTTCTGATTGACTTTCTTTTGTAGGTATTAATTAACCGTGATTTCCACTCAGCCATCTTACTAGAATTTGTGTAGGTTAGGAATAAGACTGAGGATGGAGTTGTACAGTTTTGTAGTGTGTATCATTTGTAAATATTGTTAACTTCTTTACCATAACCATGCTGAGGGAGGCGTTGACTAAATTAGAGATGGTGCTGGACCAACAAACCACTGAGCTTGCTTCAACTACAGGTGTTCCAGGTGCAGTCTTTGGATACTGATGAAGATTTACTGCCCTGCAAGATCTTCCTCAACTGCGTAGTCTGGAGCAAAGGATGCAACAGAGCCCAGATTGCAAGCAAAAACTGGTGAGAATTTTTTTCTTTTTTTGTTAACAATTGCTTGCACAATTACACAGCTACTGAGAGTGTTTGTTTTCTCAAGGTGACACACTCGTACTCAAAGCACAACATTCAACACCACTTTGATATGAGGGAACAGTTATGACCTAATCTTTGGTAGAGGAGCAAAACATGGAAAGCACACAGGGCAGGGTAACTGCAGGAGTAGTGAGAAGCACTGACACAGTTGACAAGGCAATACATGCTTATTAATTATTTATATTTTATATTATTTTATATTATATTATTGTTTTAAAAATCATCGGTTTCGGGTAAACTGGTTGGCGCTTATTGACAGGGCAGATGTGCTCGACTGCACCTGGCGCATATTGAAGAGGGTGATTGCTAACTCCTTTGCAAAGAACCTCAATTGGAGGGGAGTCAATGGAAAGACTTCACTGGCCACTCTCCAACTTGGAGAGGTCATGATTGGTAAGTATATCTGTTTACATACAGAATTAGCTGTCTCTGTCAGATTATATGTAAGGGGTAATCCACAGCTAGATGTGCATTAAACAATTTTAGTGCATGATGTGGAGGAAAAGAACCATTCGTTCAAATCGTCACCTAGCCATGGATTACCCCGCTTATACCATGGTCTTTCCACAATTAATAACATTAAAGCTGTCATTGATTTTAGAAGCACAAACTTTGATTAGAAGTTTAAAATGACAGTTAATTTCTATTAGTTAGGTCGTTAGATCTGGAATTTTGCCCGATATAAATCAGACACAGAGATAAAGTAGTGTGATGAGATTTTTAATTACCTTACCTTAACAGCAATTTTTAATTACCTTAATCTGATTAAAGTCAAGTTACTCGAAGTAAGCACTAATCGAATTAAGACATGTCGAGTACTCCTGTTTTAGTCGCATTATCAACATGTATTACAGACATGTAAACACCTGAATCACATTATTAACGTTGTGTGAGTTTTCACCACATTTTGCGACAGGACACGTACACACACGGCAGTGCTCAACATTTTACGGCAAACAAGAGAGCACCGCTGCATCCCAAACCGCATACTTGCCTACTATAGGCCTGTAGTTAGGAAAATACATCTATCTCGGCTACTATAGAGACGCTAAGTGCACGGTTTGGGATGCAGCTCACGGCTTCAAGCAGTTGTCTATTTGCACGTACAGCATGACAAATAAATAACTGCGTTAAAGCGTTCATAAAAAAAATAAATAAAAACACCCAAAACTGTATACTATACCATAACGAAGACGAACTGTATGTTGATACGTGAAATTCTGGAGGGACATCGGACGGTGTGGCGCGGTGACACCTTAATCACGTTATTATCTTACTCAGAGTAAGGTCAATAATTAGATTACTGCTGTCCATGTAAACATAGTCAGTGTTGCGCAGCAGTAGTGTAGTAAAACTGAGAGTTGAATTACTTCACAAACAGTGATGGTAACACCTCATTGCTGAGAAATATAATGTAACTTTTCACCAGCAAAGTTATTTTTTTTGTTAAAGTTGCAGACAGCACCGGCAAGAAGTGTCTGTGTGTATGAATGTGTGTTAACGAATGTCTCTGTATGCTCGAGTGTATGTGCGTGTGTGTGTTTGTGTGTGCATGTAGGCTGCGCGTTGATTTAGAAATGCTCACAGTGATAAAACTGACTGGAACTACCTGTGCAATAAACGGTTATAATGCACACCTTCCAGCCATTCAGAATCCAATATTCACACTGACCATGGTATAAACGTAATTAATGCTTAAGATTCATAATAACCTTACGATATGTATTGCTTTCTTCCAATGTTCATAGAAACCTCTTCACGGCTAAAGCTGCAGAGATGGAGGTTGAGGGGACCATGAAGAGGTGGCTCCAGCTGGCATCAGATTGAGAGTGCAGGCGCAAGAGAAGACTTTTGAAAACTTTTGCAAAAAGAAGGTATTTAGAGTGTTTTAACTGTGGTGTCTTTGTTAATTTGTTAAAATGTTCATATTATAGTCTATTTTTGATTGTTTATAAAAGTCCTTGCTGTTTTTAAGTGGTTGAAATTGTGTGTGTGTGTGTGTGTGTGTGTGTGTGTGTGTGTTGGTAGCTGGGTGGCTATACAGTTGCGATCGGAAGTTTACATACCCCTTGCAGAATCTACAAAATCTTAATACTCTTAACAAAATAAGATTGATCATAAAAATCCTAAGTTTCTTATTTAGTACCGCCATGAATAAGCTATTTCACATAACAGATGTTTACATATAGTCCACAAGATAATAGCTGAATTAATCAAAATTACCCCCATTCAAAAGTTTACACACGTTTGCTTCTTAATACTGTGTGTCGTTACCTGAATGATCCACGACTCTTTTTATGTGTTATGATAGTTGTTCATGAGTCCCTTGTTTGTCCTGAGCAGTTAAACTGCCCACTGTTCTTCAGAAAAATCCTCCAGGTCCTTCACATACTTTGCTTTTCCTGCATATTTTAGCCCTTTCCAGTAGCGGTTATATGATGTTCCGATCCATCTTTTCACACTGAGGACAATTGAAGGACTCGTACACGACTATTCCAAAAGGTGCAAACATTCACTAATGCTCAAGAAGGTAACAGCATGCATTAAGAGCCTGGCTGTAAACGTTGTAAACAGGATGATCATGTCATTTTTTTTGTCTTCTGGGATACTTCTTCTATGCTGTATTAACCATCTTTCTGTAATAAACCTTTTTCACCTCAGAGGACGAGTCTGCAAGTGTTGTCTAATTTCCACGACACAACTCAGTTTTTAGATTTTTTTATTTTATTTTTAAGAAAAATAATTAAAATTCAATAACCTTTTGACTGTATGAGGTACCGGTAAATAAGCAAAAACATAGTACTACTTTCATAAAATGTCATGTGCAGCTTGATGCTAATTATAGTAATGTATAGTAATTCTGAGTCTTGAACAGTAAACTCTCAAGTGTCATTGTCATGTCACAGCAAACCAGCGACTCCGTTTCTCAGAATGCACCTCAGACTACAAACATGGCAAACACAAACTACAACTCCAAACCAACACACCGACATTGTTAACCTTCTCCAGAATACTAATCAGACAAACCTGTTACCAATGAACCCACTACATTAGAGAAGGAAATACTGGATGTGAAGTGTATTAGCGCTAATGTGTGTGTGAATAGACTATCAGTTTAGATACTGACTCTGAACACTACTAACATGCAGTGCTTTTTTGGGGTGGTGATGAACATCACCTTTTTTCTTCTCTCCTCCCCTCCCTTTCCTAAATATTCCATTGAGAAGAAGAAAACAGTTTTTTCTGAACAGTTAATAAAGCTGAGGCTCGAAGGCAAGTCGCTGGCATAGAAAGTCTGCTGTTACCACTGCAAGTACCAGAAGTCACTGACTGCAAAACTGTGTTTACAAGGAGAGTCACTGCAGTCATCAAAGTAGATGGGATAGAGATCTGCTGGGCTAGCAGTGTGGATGAAAGGGCTCTTGCTTCATTTTGTGCTTATTTTGTCTTCTGTTCAACATATCCATCTCATTTGAAGAACACTCTTCAAGAAACAGATTTTTCTTCAGCAATATGTTTTGAAACTTACTATGGATGGTGACAAGCCTCTACCTACTCCAGTTACCAGAGTAATCAACCTCTTACAGTAATATCTGCCAAAAATGCCTCGCCTATTCTGGTGTCCTAAATGCTCTCAGAGAACGATTGTCAAATTAATCCAGCACATTGGTCTCAATCATGCACATGAGGCAAATTTTTCAATAACTTTTGGTCTTAATGACTGTCAGAGGACCTTTTCAAAGTATGAGTCCTTTAGATGTCATATTTACCAAAAGCATAAACACACTGTGTTACAACGGACTATGGCTGATGATCCTCAGCATCTGCTTGAGGAAGTTGAGGAAGAATGTTATAATGACGATGGTACATTTGAAGTTTGCAATCCCCTCGGGTCTAAACGTAACAAGCAAAAACTGTGTGCAATCTACTATACAGTTGGAAATATGGGTACAAAGTATTACTCTCAGTTAAAACATTCATTTAGCTTTACTTCCTGTTGTTATCATTATTATTCATACTGTGTGAAATGTGAGGATGAGTGGACTGTCCTCTCACCAGATGAGGAGGTTGATTACCAGGCACTAGATATATATACAATGTTGTTGACAATTTACTTATTAGCACTAGGTATTCTTGCTGAAGACAAAACAGCCCCACTTTATATTGATTTTACTCTTCACCCTTTAATCTATCTTTCTGCTTCTCATTATTATTATTATTATTATTATTATTATTATTATTAGAGTAGTAGCCTAGTAGTATTCATCTTAGCATAGGATTAGGAAGTGATTTCTAAAAACTGTCAATCACACCTTCATGCTAAATCTGTACATGATGTCAATGGTTCACTGCTCCTCTCTTAAAGTCGAGGGACCCTCGACTTTAAGTCTTTTTATTGCAAAAGCGGCTGCAAAAATAATTTTGTGCAGATGGAAAAAAACGTATTAGGCTAAGCAAATGGCCTGAGTTTTTTTTTTCCTAGCAGTTTTTGTTATGTATATGTATTTCATCAGCGCTGCTACGAGTTTCTTCCCCCCCTCCCCCGGTAACAATAATATAGCCTTATTCTGTTTACTCAGAAAGACTATAACTTTATTTTCAGTTCCTCTCCTTAACTTCAGTCACTTTCTCACTGAAACCTATAATCAGAATAACTCCAAAGCTCAGGTCTAAGCCTAAGTCTCCACTCTAAATCATGTGTCTAGAACACAGGCTCTGAACTCTTATCTAACACATTTAGTGTTTTATCTGCTCTAAAGCACCCACCTCAGCTCGTGCAGGCCGCTTAATTAGCTGATGACTTGAACCAGGTGAGTTTGGTGAAGGTTCTAATTGAACATCCTCAGGAGTGTAAAGAAGCCTCTCTCTAATATCTTTCTCACCGGTTCAACTCCAACTTCATCACCACCCCAAGAAAGCACTGCATGTTAGTAGTGTTCAGGTTCAGTATCTAAACTGATAGTCTATTCACACGTACTATACTTCACATTCAGTATTTCCTTCTCTAATCTAGTGGGTTCATAATAAAACTGCCATATTTAATCATGAGCACCAAAAGTCATGTTTATTCTCATCACTGCTCCTGTGTAACTTAATAGGTTCCGTAGGAGGCCTCAACTATTTCACTCAAGAATATCCACAAATAGGGAAGAAGATTACAGAGATAAATGTAATGTTTACATTAAATCAACGATTATCAAGAGAGAGAAAGAAAGTGAGTTCTAGACCTCTGACCTGTACATGATGTCATCAAAGATCTTATGGTTTACTGCTCCAATTTAATTGTGTGTGTGTGTGTGTGTGTGTGTGTGTGTGTTAGGGATGCACCGATGCCGATGACACTCATGTGTCAGCCTGATACTGTGTTCATGTACTCGTACTTGTAAAACTACCCCGATACAACCGCACCGACACCACTTTATGACAACGTGACATAGCCTAACCTCTCGTCACTTGAGCAGGTAGTCGGAAGAGGAGCAATGTCAGCAAATCGTCACACGCACGTAATGCGACACCGCTAGCTTTAGCCTCAGAGTCACCGACACTGACTTTCTTCAGTTTACTTTCTGTCAGCGTTATATTTTATTCCCAACATGACCTCAGTCCTCATCAGACGGAGGAGAAATCATCACATGACTGAGGAAGAAAGTATGTGTCCTCTAAGTCAGGGATTAAACACCACCGAGAAGGTTTATAAACTTTATAAAGCGGAGTTTGTGGAGCACGGAAGCATGACAGTGATGCGGTCGCAAGCTGCTCAAAAGGTTTATTTTAATTTAAGTTTGTCATTATATGCTGTATTTGCACGCTTGCAGTGTAAATTCTGTCAGAAGTGATGTATTAGTAACGAGTCCTCGTTGCTGATCACGCGTGGTGTAGATGCGCTGATACAGAGTGTAGCGCGAGTAAGATCAGTAATGTCTAATTCAAACATTATGATCAAAAGTAAACAAGTAAAATAATGTCTAAAGACAATGAGCTAAATGTCTAAAGCCAAAGCTCCTCCGTTTACTTGTATTTGTTTACAGCGTGGTCTTTCCCTCATCAATATGGCGGACATGTTGACATGAATGCTTACGTGCGCATGCGCGTAGTATTTCTTTACAACGTGAACTTGCCAGCTACACACACACATTTTTGTCCTTTTTGTGTTTATTTCTTGAGAAATCGAAGAGAGAAGCTCGAATGTTAAGTGAATGTCCAATATAAACCCAACTTTACCTCGGTTTATCAGTTTATACATTAAAAACATTACAGAAATATAAAGTTATTTTAGCTGCTAAATTACTTAGCCACTTTTACACTCACTGTTGTTTATTTTAGTTGCTATAAGCAGGGAGCAAACAATGGATTTTAGGATAAAGTAAGGTTATAAATAGTGCCGCTAAAACAGAATTACAAATCTCTCCTCATGAGTTAAATAGTGCACTAGATAGGGTGTAGACCGTCATTATTTCATCCCTAATGTAGTGCACTTAAACCGGAAATGACATCGATTTGGGATTCAGCCACACAGCTTCCGTTTAACTTACCTCGGGTTTAAAAACAGAACGTTTTATTTTTAATTCCTCAAACACAGACAAAATAACCAGCTTTTATGTTTAAACCGGATCTAACTGTAAAACTGTCAGAAATTATTTAATTTGGAGATGATTCGTTCGGTGTAATAACTCAACTGCTCGGGAGATACCCGCTGCAGCTTTTTCTTCTTCTGTGATTTCTACTGGTCGGAGACGCAGCTGTTAGGCGCGTTACCGCCACCGCGTGGACTGGAGGATATAGTTCCTGGTTGGAGGAAGCCTAACCTAACAAATTTACACCAATAATTTCCACTCATGGTTTTATTAGACCTATTTATTATTCCAGTGGAGTTTATGATCTCTTCATGAATGCCAGCAGTGAGTCGTTCACTGTGTCTTACCCAGATATACTGAGTGAAATATTGAGTCACCACAAGCTCAATCTCTAAGTGTTTAACAGCACCAAAGCTTTCAATTCTGGTGACTTTGGGAGTATTTATTTATTTATATGATCATATAATGTAACAAAAATTAACATAAGCATGTGCTGCACAACATTTCATTAGTTTAATTTTACATTTGAATTTACTGTAAAGCGCTTTGCTAAATTTTACTACGTAAACTTTTATAGGTATTAAAACTGGTTACTGTTTGGTTGATGACAAACTCCATATTTTTATACCTTGGAGCTCTGTGTTACCATGGTAATTTATGAACAATTACTAACAACATTAACTTCATCGATGCAAGTTTACATTATATTTGATACTTGACCATTGTTACGTCCTCAGTTGTATTTCTGTTTGTACTATGTTCCATTCGTGTGTCTATGTCAGGGGAGGGATGGGTGTCTTGTCTCCTCCTCTTTTAAGCCCAGTCCACTGCAATGCATCATGTTCCGGCTTGCCATTGGACGATCACATCTTGTACGTGCCTGCTCCCGCCTCGTGCTTTGGGATGAGTTGGCTGTACATTTCCGGACGTGTACTTAAGCCTCGTCAGTCTCCATCCCCGGGGCAGATCGGTGCCGTCACTTTGTACAGCAGATATTTGGTTACGTGTGTTGATTTCTCCTGTGTATGACCTTCTGCCTGTTCTTGACTTTGTTTCTGCTCTGCCCCTTTAAGTTCAATGATTCAGCTCCCAAACTGCTGGAAATGTGGGACCAGTTCTAACTCTTCACCAAGACTGCTTTATCCTGGAGAAGAGGTTTGAGGTGAGACTCCTGTCATACGCCGTCCTGGTGAGTTTATTATAGTTAATGCTGTAAGAGAGAGAAGAACATCAGTGTAAACACACATCAGCATAAACACACACACACACACACACATATACTTTATTCAGTATGATACAGTAGAGTAAAGAGACAGTTAGTCAGTAACTCACTGTAGTGTCTCCAGGTTACAGTGTGGATCCTTCAGTAGATCAGAGAGGAGCTTCACTCCTGATTTTCCTGGATTATTACCGTTCAGATTCAGTTCTCTCAGGTGTGATGAGGAGTTTGACCTCGGAGCAGAAGCCAGAGCAGCACAGCCTTCATCTGTAATACTGCAGTTCCACATCCTGCAAGAAAGAAAACCTTCTCACACTTAACACACTCAGTTTTAGCTCTGAAAACATCAACTACACAAAATCTTTATACACACAACATTTACTCTCATCTCACACACACAACAATGACAATATATCACATCACTACAATTACAATCACCACAGAGGAAAACTGTGTGTGTGTGAGTGTGTGTGTGTGTGTACCTCAGAATCTCCAGTGTGAGTGTCTGTGTGAGTGTGTGAGAGAGAGTGTGCGTGTGTGTGTGTGTGTGTGCATACCGCAGTATCTCCTGTGTGTGCGTGTGAGTGTGTGCGTGTGTGTGTACCTCAGTATCTCCAGTGTGAGTGTGTGCGTGTGAGCGTACCTCAGTGTCTCCAGTGTGTGTGTGTGTGTGTGTGTGTGTATGCGCGTGTGTGTGCGTGTACCTCAGTATCTCCAGTGTACAGTGTGTGTGTCTGTGTGTGGGTGTGTGTGTACCTCAGTATCTCCAGTGTACAGTGTGTGTGTCTGTGTGTGGGTGTGTGTGTACCTCAGTATCTGTGTGTGTGTGTGTGTGTGTGTGTGTGTACCTCAGTATCTCCTGTGTGTGTGTGTGTGTGTGTGTGTGTGTGTGTGTGTGTGTACCTCAGTATCTCCAGTGTGTGTGTGGGTGTGTGTGTACCTCAGTATCTCCAGTGTGTGTGTGTGTGTGTACCTCAGTATCTCCAGTGTGTGTGTGTGTGTGTACCTCAGTATCTCCAGTGTGTGTGTGTACCTCAGTATCTCCAGTGTGTGTGTGTACCTCAGTATATCCAGTGGGTGTGTGTGTACCTCAGTATCTCCAGTGTGTGTGTGGGTGTGTGTGTACCTCAGTATCTCCAGTGTACAGTGAGTGTGTGTGTGAGTGTGTGTGTGTACCTCAGTATCTCCAGTGTACTGTGTGTGTGTGTGTGTGTGTGTGTGTACCTCAGTATCTCCTGTGTGTGTGTGTGTGTACCTCAGTATCTCCAGTGTGTGTGTGTGTGTGTGTGTACCTCAGTATCTCCAGTGTGTGTGTGTGTGTGTGTGTGTGTGTGTGTACCTCAGTATCTCCAGTGTGTGTGTGTGTGTGAGTGTGTGTGTGTGTACCTCAGTA
>NW_026521090.1:257500-263274 GCF_001660625.3 Ictalurus punctatus
CAGTATCTCCTGTGTGTGTGTGTGTGTGTGTGTGTGTGTGTGTACCTCAGTATCTCCTGTGTGTGTGTGTGTGTGTGTACCTCAGTATCTCCTGTGTGTGTGTGTGTGTGTGTGTGTGTGTGTGTACCTCAGTATCTCCTGTGTGTGTGTGTGTGTGTGTGTGTACCTCAGTATCTCCTGTGTGTGTGTGTGTGTGTGTGTGTACCTCAGTATCTCCTGTGTGTGTGTGTATGTGTGTACCTCAGTATCTCCTGTATGTGTGTGTGTGTGTGTGTGTGTGTGTACCTCAGTATCTCCTGTGTGTGTGTGTGTGTGTGTGTGTGTGTGTGTGTATGTGTGTGTACCTCAGTATCTCGTGTGTGTGTGTGTGTGTGTGCACCTCAGTATCTCCTGTGTGTGTGTGTGTGTGTGTGTGTGTGTGTGTACCTCAGTATCTCCTGTGTGTGTGTGTGTGTGTGTACCTCAGTATCTCCTGTGTGTGTGTGTATGTGTGTGTACCTCAGTATCTCTTGTATGTGTGTGTGTGTGTGTGTGTACCTCAGTATCTCCTGTGTGTGTGTGTGTGTGTGTGTGTGTGTACCTCAGTATCTCCTGTGTGTGTGTATGTGTGTGTTTGTGTGTACCTCAGTATCTCCTGTGTGTGTGTGTGTGTGTGTGTGTGTGTGTGTGTGTGTACCTCAGTATCTCCAGTGTACTGTGTGTGTGTGTGTGTGTGTGTGTACCACATTATCTCGTGTGTGTGTGTGTGTGTGTGTACCTCAGTATCTCCAGTGTACTGTGTGTGTGTGTGTGTACCTCAGTATCTCGTGTGTGTGTGTGTGTGTGTGTGTACCTCAGTATCTCATGTGTGTGTGTGTGTATCTCAGTATCTCGTGTGTGTGTGTGTGTGTGTGTGTACCTCAGTATCTCGTGTGTGTGTGTGTGTGTGTACCTCAGTATCTCGTGTGTGTGTGTGTGTACCTCAGTATCTCGTGTGTGTGTGTGTGTGTGTGTACCTCAGTATCTCCTGTGTGTGTGTGTGTGTGTACCTCAGTATCTCTTGTGTGTGTGTGTACCTCAGTATCTCCTGTGAGTGTGTGTGTGTGTGTGTGTGTGTACCTCAGTATCTCCTGTGTGTGTGTGTGTGTGTGTGTACCTCAGTATCTTGTGTGTGTGTGTGTGTGTGTGTACCTCAGTAACTCCTGTGTGTGTGTGTGTGTGTGTGTGTGTGTGTGTGTGTACCTCAGTATCTCCTGTGTGTGTGTGTGTGTGTGTGTGTGTGTACCTTAGTATCTCCTGTGTGTGTGTGTGTGTGTGTGTACCTCAGTATCTCCTGTGTGTGTGTGTGTGTGTGTGTACCTCAGTATCTCGTGTGTGTGTGTGTGTGTGTGTGCACCTCAGTATCTCCTGTGTGTGTGTGTGTGTGTGTGTACCTCAGTATCTCCTGTGTGTGTGTGTGTGTGTACCTTAGTATCTCCTGTGTGTGTGTGTGTGTGTGTGTGTACCTCAGTATCTCCTGTGTGTGTGTGTGTGTGTGTGTGTGTGTGTGTGTACCTCAGTATCTCCTGTGTGTGTGTGTGTGTGTGTGTGTGTGTACCTCAGTATCTCGTGTGTGTGTGTGTGTGTGTACCTCAGTATCTCTTGTGTGTGTGTGTGTGTGTACCTCAGTATCTCGTGTGTGTGTGTGTGTACCTCAGTATCTCGTGTGTGTGTGTGTGTGTGTGTGTACCTCAGTATCTCCTGTGTGTGTGTGTGTGTGTACCTCAGTATCTCTTGTGTGTGTGTGTGTACCTCAGTATCTCCTGTGAGTGTGTGTGTGTGTGTGTGTGTGTGTACCTCAGTATCTCCTGTGTGTGTGTGTGTGTGTGTGTGTACCTCAGTATCTTGTGTGTGTGTGTGTGTGTGTGTACCTCAGTAACTCCTGTGTGTGTGTGTGTGTGTGTGTGTGTGTGTGTGTGTACCTCAGTATCTCCTGTGTGTGTGTGTGTGTGTGTGTGTGTACCTCAGTATCTCCTGTGTGTGTGTGTGTGTGTGTGTGTGTGTACCTTAGTATCTCCTGTGTGTGTGTGTGTGTGTGTGTACCTCAGTATCTCCTGTGTGTGTGTGTGTGTGTGTGTACCTCAGTATCTCGTGTGTGTGTGTGTGTGTGTGCACCTCAGTATCTCCTGTGTGTGTGTGTGTGTGTGTGTACCTCAGTATCTCCTGTGTGTGTGTGTGTGTACCTTAGTATCTCCTGTGTGTGTGTGTGTGTGTGTGTGTGTACCTCAGTATCTCCTGTGTGTGTGTGTGTGTGTGTGTGTGTGTGTGTGTGTACCTCAGTATCTCCTGTGTGTGTGTGTGTGTGTGTGTGTACCTCAGTATCTCCTGTGTGTGTGTGTGTGTGTGTGTGTGTGTGTGTACCTCAGTATCTCCTGTGTGTGTGTGTGTGTGTTTGTGTGTGTGTGTACCTCAGTATCTCCTGTGTGTGTGTGTGTGTGTGTTTGTGTGTGTACCTCAGTATCTCCTGTGTGTGTGTGTGTGTGTGTGTGTACCTCAGTATCTCCTGTGTGTGTGTGTGTGTGTGTGTACCTCAGTATCTCCTGTGTGTGTGTGTGTGTGTGTGTGTGTGTGTACCTCAGTATCTCCTGTGTGTGTGTGTGTGTTTGTGTGTGTGTGTACCTCAGTATCTCCTGTGTGTGTGTGTGTGTTTGTGTGTGTACCTCAGTATCTCCTGTGTGTGTGTGTGTGTGTGTGTGTACCTCAGTATCTCCTGTGTGTGTGTGTGTGTGTGTGTGTGTGTTTGTGTGTGTGTGTACCTCAGTATCTCCTGTGTGTGTGTGTGTGTGTGTGTGTGTGTGTACCTCAGTATCTCCTGTGTGTGTGTGTGTGTGTGTGTGTGTACCTCAGTATCTCCTGTGTGTGTGTGTGTGTGTGTGTACCTCAGTATCTCCAGTGTACTGTGTGTGTGTGTGTGTGTACCTCAGTATCTCCTGTGTGTGTGTGTGTGTGTGTACCTCAGTATCTCCAGTGTACTTGTGTGTGTGTGTGTGTGTGTGTGTAACACAGTATCTCGTGTGTGTGTGTGTGTGTGTGTGTACCTCAGTATCTCCAGTGTACTGTGTGTGTGTGTGTGTACCTCAGTATCTCGTGTGTGTGTGTGTGTGTGTGTGTACCTCAGTATCTCATGTGTGTGTGTGTGTATCTCAGTATCTCGTGTGTGTGTGTGTGTGTGTGTGTGTACCTCAGTATCTCGTGTGTGTGTGTGTGTGTGTGTACCTCAGTATCTCCTGTGTGTGTGTGTGTACCTCAGTATCTCGTGTGTGTGTGTGTGTGTGTGTACCTCAGTATCTCCTGTGTGTGTGTGTGTGTGTACCTCAGTATCTCTTGTGTGTGTGTGTGTGTACCTCAGTATCTCCTGTGAGTGTGTGTGTGTGTGTGTGTGTGTGTACCTCAGTATCTCCTGTGTGTGTGTGTGTGTGTGTGTGTGTGTACCTCAGTATCTTGTGTGTGTGTGTGTGTGTGTGTACCTCAGTAACTCCTGTGTGTGTGTGTGTGTGTGTGTACCTCAGTATCTCCTGTGTGTGTGTGTGTGTGTGTGTGTGTGTGTACCTCAGTATCTCCTGTGTACTGTGTGTGTGTGTGTGTGTGTGTACCACAGTATCTCCTGTGTGTGTGTGTGTGTACCTCAGTATCTCCTGTGTGTGTGTGTGTGTGTACCTCAGTATCTCGTGTGTGTGTGTGTGTACCTCAGTATCTCCTGTGTGTGTGTGTACCTCAGTATCTCCTGTGTGTGTGTGTGTGTGTGTGTGTGTACCTCAGTATCTCGTGTGTGTGTGTGTGTGTGTGCACCTCAGTATCTCCTGTGTGTGTGTGTGTGTGTGTGTGTGTGTGTACCTCAGTATCTCCTGTGTGTGTGTGTGTGTGTGTGTGTGTACCTCAGTATCTCCTGTGTGTGTGTGTGTGTGTGTGTACCTCAGTATCTCCAGTGTACTGTGTGTGTGTGTGTGTGTGTGTGTACCTCAGTATCTCCTGTGTGTGTGTGTGTGTGTACCTCAGCATCTCCTGTGTGTGTGTGTGTGTGTACCTCAGTATCTCCTGTGTGTGTGTGTGTGTGTGTGTGTGTGTGTGTGTGTGTACCTCAGTATCTCCTGTCTGTGTGTGTGTGTGTGTGTACCTCAGTATCTCCTGTGTGTGTGTGTGTGTGTGTGTGTGTGTGTGTGTGTGTGTGTGTACCTCAGTATCTCCTGTGTGTGTGTGTACCTCAGTATCTCCTGTGTGTGTGTGTGTGTGTGTACCTCAGTATCTCCTGTGTGTGTGTGTGTGTGTGTACCTCAGTATCTCGTGTGTGTGTGTGTGTGTGTGTGTGTGTACCTCAGTATCTCCTGTGTGTGTGTGTGTGTGTACCTCAGTATCTCCTGTGTGTGTGTGTGTGTGTGTGTGTGTGTACCTCAGTATCTCCTGTGTGTGTGTGTGTGTGTACCTCAGTATCTCCTGTGTGTGTGTGTGTGTGCACCTCAGTATCTCCTGTGTGTGTGTGTGTGTGTGTGTGTGTGTGTGTACCTTAGTATCTCCTGTGTGTGTGTGTGTGTGTGTGTGTACCTCAGTATCTCCTGTGTGTGTGTGTGTGTGTGTACCTTAGTATCTCCTGTGTGTGTGTGTGTGTGTGTGTGTGTGTACCTCAGTATCTCCTGTGTGTGTGTGTGTGTGTGTGTGTGTGTACCTCAGTATCTCGTGTGTGTGTGTGTGTGTGCACCTCAGTATCTCCTGTGTGTGTGTGTGTATGTGTGTGTGTGTGTGTGTGTGTACCTCAGTATCTCCTGTGTGTGTGTGTGTGTGTGTACCTTAGTATCTCCTGTGTGTGTGTGTGTGTGTGTGTGTGTGTACCTCAGTATCTCCTGTGTGTGTGTGTGTGTGTGTGTGTACCTCAGTATCTCCTGTGTGTGTGTGTGTGTGTGTGTGTACCTCAGTATCTTCTGTGTGTGTGTGTGTGTGTGTACCTCAGTATCTCCTGTGTGTGTGTGTGTGTGTGTGTGTGTGTGTGTGTGTGTGTGTGTACCTCAGTATCTCCTGTGTGTGTGTGTGTGTGTGTGTGTTTGTGTGTGTACCTCAGTATCTCCTGTGTGTGTGTGTGTGTGTGTACCTCAGTATCTCCTGTGTGTGTGTGTGTGTGTGTGTGTGTACCTCAGTATCTCCTGTGTGTGTGTGTGTGTGTGTACCTCAGTATCTCCTGTGTGTGTGTGTGTGTACCTCAGTATCTCCAGTGTACTGTGTGTGTGTGTGTGTGTGTACCTCAGTATCTCCTGTGTGTGTGTGTGTGTGTGTGTGTGTGTGTGTGTACCTCAGTATCTCCAGTGTACTGTGTGTGTGTGTGTGTGTGTGTGTGTGTACCTCAGTATCTCCAGTGTACTGTGTGTGTGTGTGTGTGTGTGTGTGTGTGTACCTCAGTATCTCCTGTGTGTGTGTGTGTGTGTGTGTACCTCAGTATCTCCAGTGTACTGTGTGTGTGTGTGTGTGTGTGTGTGTACCTCGGTATCTCCTGTGTGTGTGTGTGTGTACCTCAGTATCTCCTGTGTGTGTGTGTGTGTGTGTACCTCAGTATCTCCTGTGTGTGTGTGTGTGTGTGTACCTCAGTATCTCCTGTGTGTGTGTGTGTGTGTGTGTGTGTACCTCAGTATCTTCTGTCTGTGTGTGTGTGTGTGTGTGTACCTCAGTATCTCCTGTGTGTGTGTGTGTGTGTGTGTGTGTGTGTGTACCTCAGTATCTCCTGTGTGTGTGTGTACCTCAGTATCTCCTGTGTGTGTGTGTGTGTGTGTGTA